>NC_090258.1:44916021-45036021 GCF_037325665.1 Littorina saxatilis | reverse complement strand
AAAGAATTGATGATTTTGTGAGTCAACTTGCATGTAGACCATTATAGATGTATCTAGTACGACTAACTCAGTGTGCTATAAGGTAGGTAGAGAGACTGCTTTGTCAGCATGTCTGTACTTTTTTGTGTGCACAAATCTCTCTCTCTCTCTCTCTCTCTCTCTCTCTCTCTCTCTCTCTCTCTCTCTCTCTCTCTCTCTCTCTCTCTCTCTCTCTCTCTCTCTCTCTCTGTTTTGATAACACATTCAAATTTTGTTCACACATGCATGTTCAGAATTTCACACTTCTGTAGGCTACATGACGTACACATTTGTATAAAGCCTGTAATTGTGTACATATAGTCCTGTGAATTCTGGTTTCATCCATTTATGTTTTTGTTTTGAATTTACATGTTATTATAGGTGTTAGAGTGCTTGTTGAAAAATGCTCGATCGTTTTTATTGCTTATGCCACATCCCCCGTAAAATAAAAATTGATTTGATTTGATTTGAGATCTCTCAATCTCTCTCTCTAGTATCCGTGTGTGTGTGTGTTCGTGCGTGTGCGCGCGTGTGTTTGTGTGTGTGTGTGTTTGATTCATCGACTGAATCAGTGAATGGGACAGACTTCTTTAATGGTTGCCTTGGAAGTTATGACAACAAGTGTGTTTGGTACGGATAACTGCTGCAGACCAAGACCAGTATGTCTGACCAACCTTATTCTGTTGAACATAGGGTACATTTGTTCGTCGTCTGTCCATTGTTGATCAGTCTGAGAGTGAAGAGTGAACGAGTTCCAAGGCTACTTGGCATGAGCGGTTGGCAAGAATCTTTTCTTTTTATTTTGGACTCGGAAGTTCTACTTGAGTTAGCTCCCTCTAAGACTCTTATACAAATATGTTTCTGTGCAGCAGTGTTTTATGAAATAACAATAAAATCGTTAATGTTCTTTCATCAACTCCGTTGCAAACTAAAAATGAAAAATGACACAGTTAGATGGTCCACTGACATTACAAGTTAGAATGTTCAATAGATTTGAAACCCAAGGCAAAACTGTCCTTATTTTGTCGTCTGCTACATCGTCAAGGGAAGCAACTCTATGTTCGCCGGGAAGGTAAAGATGGCCGAAGGTGGCAATGGTCCTTGCAGCCCAATAAAATGGGCTGTGTCGGTTTCCACACGGTCCCGATCTTGTGGCAGAGATGGTGAAGACACAGTGCTGTTCAAGCAAGCTGACCTACCAGCTGTGGCTTTTCCAACAATAGCCGATATTCGGAGGCAGGGGAAACTTTGCGATGTGACACTGAAGGTAAGCAACACAAAATGGTGGGGATGATGATTAGTGTTCACTGTTGTGCCACTGAGGTTATCTCACGACACAAATGTAGTTGCAGTGGTGCAGTAACAGTTGTGTACATTCCTTGTCGTTCTTGTCAAGGATGAGAAAAAAAGTCTTGCAGTAAACAGAAGCAAATAGCATACACCATGAATGAGAAGAGAGAAAAACAAACAGAAAGGAGTGTCCTCAGTCCCACTTTTACTAACAGAAAGGAGTGTCCTCAGTCCCACTTGTACTAACAGAAAGGAGTGTCCTCAGTCCCACTTGTACTAACAGAAAGGAGTGTCCTCAGTCCCACCTTTACTAACAGAAAGGAGTGTCCTCAGTCCCACTTTTACTAACAGAAAGGAGTGTCCTCAGTCCCACTTTTACTAACAGAAAGGAGTGTCCTCAGTCCCACTTGTACTAACAGAAAGGAGTGTCCTCAGTCCCACCTTTACTAACAGAAAGGAGTGTCCTCAGTCCCACCTTTACTAACAGAAAGGAGTGTCCTCAGTCCCACTTGTACTAACAGAAAGGAGTGTCCTCAGTCCCACTTGTACTAACAGAAAGGAGTGTCCTCAGTCCCACCTTTACTAACAGAAAGGAGTGTCCTCAGTCCCACTTTTACTAACAGAAAGGAGTGTCCTCAGTCCCACTTTTACTAACAGAAAGGAGTGTCCTCAGTCCCACTTGTACTAACAGAAAGGAGTGTCCTCAGTCCCACTTTTACTAACAGAAAGGAGTGTCCTCAGTCCCACCTTTACTAACAGAAAGGAGTGTCCTCAGTCCCACCTTTACTAACAGAAAGGAGTGTCCTCAGTCCCACTTTTACTAACAGAAAGGAGTGTCCTCAGTCCCACCTTTACTAACAGAAAGGAGTGTCCTCAGTCCCACCTTTACTAACAGAAAGGAGTGTCCTCAGTCCCACCTTTACTAACAGAAAGGAGTGTCCTCAGTCCCACCTTTACTAACAGAAAGGAGTGTCCTCAGTCCCACCTTTACTAACAGAAAGGAGTGTCCTCAGTCCCACTTTTACTAACAGAAAGGAGTGTCCTCAGTCCCACCTTTACTAACAGAAAGGAGTGTCCTCAGTCCCACTTTTACTAACAGAAAGGAGTGTCCTCAGTCCCACCTTTACTAACAGAAAGGAGTGTCCTCAGTCCCACCTTTACTAACAGAAAGGAGTGTCCTCAGTCCCACCTTTACTAACAGAAAGGAGTGTCCTCAGTCCCACTTTTACAAACAGCTGATGATCAGTAAAACGGTTGTACAATGTACATTGGTAAATGGAAGTGATGGATTTGGAAGCAGTCCTTCATACTTGTAGATGAAAGAAACCCAGTTTCTACCTGCTGTAACACTAACAGAACTTTGTGTCATCAGTAATTCATCATGTAAGTAATTTTTGGAATGTATAATATATATATGTCCACGCTGTATGTGTTGTTGGTACTGTGTGCTACAGGTTGGGGATCAAAGGTTCTCGGCTCACCGCGTGATCCTGGCGGCCACCATCCCGTACTTCAACGCCATGTTCACGCACGACATGGTTGAGGCCAACATGAGTGAGATCACCATGGAGGGCATTGAGCCCAGGTGAGATAATTACTGTCTGTCTGGAAATGGATCTGGATGCCCACTGGATGTTGGTTGTGGGGTTAACGTCATTCTGGCTACACGTGACGGGTGGTGTGGGCGGCATTGCGCCACTTAAAAATACCTTTTCGTACATGGTCGCATATGTTTCAGTCCCATAAAATATATGTGCAGCCTAATGTTAAAAGTTTAAAAACAAGAGTTGGGTTGCTTAGGTTTTAGTTTGAACCCATGCAGTGTCTCCCGATTGCTGACGAAAAAGCAGCTAGTGTTCTTCTTAAGGTCTCCATCTTTTGTCACGAAGGCATATTTTTGAATGAGGCTTTGATCTGGCCCCATGGCCGTTCGACTGTCTAATAGATTTGACATGCAGGAGGTTTCACTGAACACTTTTTTTTTTATCCAGGACTTTTGGACCTATTCCTATCTTCAATCCAGGTCCAACTGACCTATTGACCTCTCTGTTATGACATATTGGTAGCTGAGTCAGGGAACAACACTGCTGTAAATCATGGGTGTTTTTTTCTTCTTCATGTTTATGTCAACGTTCAACTTCTGTGGCTGTAAAGATGTTAGAGGTAGTCACTGTATTTTTCTTCTTCATGTTTATGTCAACGTTCAACTTCTGTGGCTGTAAAGATGTTAGAGGTAGTCACTGTATTTTTCTGGATTGTTTGTTCGTTCATGGGCTGAAACTCCCACGGCTTTTACGTGTATGACCGTTTTTACCCCGCCATTTAGGCAGCCATACGCCGCTTTCGGAGGAAGCATGCTGGGTATTTTCGTGTTTCTATAACCCACCGAACTCTGACATGGATTACAGGATCTTTTTCGTGCGCACTTGGTCTTGTGCTTGCGTGTACACACGGGAGTGTTCGGACACCAAGGAGAGTCTGCACACAAAGTTGACTCTGAGAAATAAATCTCTCGCCGAACGTGGGGACGAACTCACGCTGACAGCGGCCAACTGGATACAAATCCAGCGCGCTACCGACTGAGCTATCCCCGCCCTATTTTTCTAGATTTAACCAGTTGTTTGCTACTTTGATAGAGATGTGACCAGTTGTTTGCTACTTTGATTAAGATGTGACCAGTTGTTTGCTACTTTGATAGAGATGTGACCAGTTGCTTGCTACTTTGATAGAGATGTGACCAGTTGTTTGCTATTTTGATAGAGATGTGACCAGTTGTTTGCTACTTTGATAGAGATGTGACCAGTTGCTTGCTACTTTGATAGAGATGTGACCAGTCGCTTGCTACTTTGATAGAGATGTGACCAGTTGTTTGCTACTTTGATAGAGATGTGACCAGTTGTTTGCTACTTTGATAGAGATGGGACCAGTTGTTTGCTACTTTGATAGAGATGTGACCAGTTGTTTGCTACTGTACTTTGATAGAGATGTGACCAGTTGTTTGCTACTTTGATAGAGATGTGACCAGTTGTTTGCTACTTTGATAGAGATGTGACCAGTTGTTTGCTACTTTGATAGAGATGTGACCAGTTGTTTGCTACTTTGATAGAGATGGGACCAGTTGTTTGCTACTTTGATAGAGATGTGACCAGTTGTTTGCTACTTTGATAGAGATGTGACCAGTTGCTTGCTACTTTGATAGAGATGTGACCAGTTGTTTGCTACTTTGATAGAGATGTGACCAGTTGTTTGCTACTTTGATAGAGATGGGACCAGTTGTTTGCTACTTTGATAGAGATGTGACCAGTTGTTTGCTACTTTGATAGAGATGTGACCAGTTGTTTGCTACTTTGATAGAGATGTGACCAGTTGCTTGCTACTTTGATAGAGATGTGACCAGTTGTTTGCTACTTTGATAGAGATGTGACCAGTTGTTTGCTACTGTACTTTGATAGAGATGGGACCAGTTGTTTGCTACTTTGATAGAGATGGGACCAGTTGTTTGCTACTTTGATAGAGATGGGACCAGTTGTTTGCTACTTTGATAGAGATGTGACCAGTTGTTTGCTACTTTGATAGAGATGTGACCAGTTGTTTGCTACTTTGATAGAGATGTGACCAGTTGTTTGCTACTGTACTTTGATAGAGATGTGACCAGTTGTTTGCTACTTTGATAGAGATGTGACCAGTTGTTTGCTACTGTACTTTGATAGAGATGTGACCAGTTGTTTGCTACTTTGATAGAGATGTGACCAGTTGTTTGCTACTGTACTTTGATAGAGATGGGACCAGTTGTTTGCTACTTTGATAGAGATGGGACCAGTTGTTTGCTACTTTGATAGAGATGTGACCAGTTGTTTGCTACTTTGATAGAGATGGGACCAGTTGTTTGCTACTTTGATAGAGATGTGACCAGTTGTTTGCTACTTTGATTAAGATGTGACCAGTTGTTTGCTACTTTGATAGAGATGTGACCAGTTGCTTGCTACTTTGATAGAGATGTGACCAGTTGTTTGCTATTTTGATAGAGATGTGACCAGTTGTTTGCTATTTTGATAGAGATGTGACCAGTTGTTTGCTACTTTGATAGAGATGGGACCAGTCGCTTGCTACTTTGATAGAGATGTGACCAGTTGTTTGCTACTTTGATAGAGATGTGACCAGTTGCTTGCTACTTTGATAGAGATGTGACCAGTTGTTTGCTACTGTACTTTGATAGAGATGTGACCAGTTGTTTGCTACTTTGATAGAGATGTGACCAGTTGTTTGCTACTTTGATAGAGATGTGACCAGTTGTTTGCTACTTTGATAGAGATGGGACCAGTTGTTTGCTACTTTGATAGAGATGTGACCAGTTGTTTGCTACTGTACTTTGATAGAGATGTGACCAGTTGTTTGCTACTTTGATAGAGATGTGACCAGTTGTTTGCTACTTTGATTAAGATGTGACCAGTTGTTTGCTACTTTGATAGAGATGTGACCAGTTGCTTGCTACTTTGATAGAGATGTGACCAGTTGTTTGCTATTTTGATAGAGATGTGACCAGTTGTTTGCTATTTTGATAGAGATGTGACCAGTTGTTTGCTACTTTGATAGAGATGTGACCAGTTGTTTGCTACTTTGATAGAGATGTGACCAGTTGCTTGCTACTTTGATAGAGATGGGACCAGTTGTTTGCTACTTTGATAGAGATGTGACCAGTTGTTTGCTACTTTGATAGAGATGTGACCAGTTGTTTGCTACTTTGATAGAGATGTGACCAGTTGTTTGCTACTTTGATAGAGATGTGACCAGTTGTTTGCTACTTTGATAGAGATGTGACCAGTTGTTTGCTACTTTGATAGAGATGTGACCAGTTGTTTGCTACTTTGATAGAGATGTGACCAGTTGTTTGCTACTTTGATAGAGATGTGACCAGTTGTTTGCTACTTTGATAGAGATGTGACCAGTTGCTTGCTACTTTGATAGAGATGTGACCAGTTGTTTGCTACTGTACTTTGATAGAGATGTGACCAGTTGTTTGCTACTTTGATAGAGATGTGACCAGTTGTTTGCTATTTTGATAGAGATGGGACCAGTTGTTTGCTATTTTGATAGAGATGGGACCAGTTGTTTGCTACTTTGATAGAGATGTGACCAGTTGTTTGCTACTTTGATAGAGATGTGACCAGTTGCTTGCTACTTTGATAGAGATGTGACCAGTTGTTTGCTACTTTGATAGAGATGTGACCAGTTGCTTGCTACTTTGATAGAGATGTGACCAGTTGTTTGCTACTTTGATAGAGATGTGACCAGTTGCTTGCTACTTTGATAGAGATGTGACCAGTTGCTTGCTACTTTGATAGAGATGTGACCAGTTTGCTACTTTGATAGAGATGTGACCAGTTGCTTGCTACTTTGATAGAGATGTGACCAGTTGTTTGCTATTTTGATAGAGATGTGACCAGTTGTTTGCTACTTTGATAGAGATGTGACCAGTTGTTTGCTATTTTGATAGAGATGTGACCAGTTGTTTGCTACTTTGATAGAGATGTGACCAGTTGTTTGCTACTTTGATAGAGATGTGACCAGGTGCTTGCTACTTTGATAGAGATGTGACCGGTTGTTTGCTAATTGCAGTGCACTGGAAGCCTTGGTCAATTTTTCCTACACCGGGTCAGTGACCATTGACCGCTACAATGCACAGTCGCTGCTCATCGCTGCTAGCTTTCTGCATCTCAACAGTGTGCGAGACGCCTGTTGCACCTTCTTCAAAGACAGGTAAATACTTGGTGTTTGACAGGTGTGTAGAAATTTAGTGAGAAGTGTTTTAAACAACAGGTAAATATTGTGTGTGTAGTGGGAGTTGTTGGTAGAAGTGGGGGGGGGGGGGGGGGGTTCTGTCTTGGCAACTGAGTCTTGGGAACAAAAATTCATTTCATTCAGTGAAATGAAGAAATCTCATCAGCAAAAAGTGGTAATATTTTGTCCAATGTCAGGCCAAAATGTCCTCTTTGACAAGTAGAACTTTGTAGGATAGAGTGATTGGTTGATTGGCTTAAACCTGCTCACAACAGAATGGCATGGTGAGGGAAGCAGGCTGACGATATTTTGTCATTATCTTGTACACATTGACTGAAGAAAAACCTTACTGTCTTCCACCGTAATAAGTCAAGACCTCAAACATATTATTGTGCATAAGAACGAAAACCATGACAACAAACCCATCTCAGAGGACAAACCTTGTGATTACATTTTCTGATTCTTTTTCTTCTTTGTTCATGGACTGTAACTCCCACGTTCACTCTCACGTTCACTCCCACGTTCACTCTCACGTTCACTCTCACTTTCACTCCCACGTTCACTCCCACGTTCACTCCCACGTTCACTCCCACGTTCACTCCCACGTTCACTCCCACGTTCACTTCCACGTTCATTCCCACGTTCACTCCCACGTTCACTCCCACGTTCACTCCCACGTTCACTCTCACGTTCACTCTCACGTTCACTCTCACGTTCACTCATGTTTTTGCACGAGTGAGTTTTAAACTCAACCTTCCGATCAGGAGGCTGATGTCTTATCCACTAGGCCACTGCGCCCGTCGTGATTTACAGACGACACGAAAGCAAGAGGCGAGCACATCAGTACTGTACGTGTTAGTATTCCATGTTGTGTTGATTTGCAGACTGCACATCAGTAACTGTGTGTCTATTTCATTTTGTGTTGATTTGCAGACTGCACATCAGTACTGTACGTGTTAGTATTCCATGTTGTGTTGATTTGCAGACTGCACATCAGTACTGTACGTGTTAGTATTCCATGTTGTGTTGATTTGCAGACTACACATCAGTAACTGTGTGTCTATTTCATTTTGTGTTGATTTGCAGACTGCACATCAGTACTGTACGTGTTAGTATTCCATGTTGTGTTGATTTGCAGACTGCACATCAGTAACTGTGTGTCTATTTCATTTTGTGTTGATTTGCAGACTGCACATCAGTACTGTACGTGTTAGTATTCCATGTTGTGTTGATTTGCAGACTGCACATCAGTAACTGTGTGTCTATTTCATTTTGTGTTGATTTGCAGACTGCACATCAGTACTGTACGTGTTAGTATTCCATGTTGTGTTGATTTGCAGACTGCACATCAGTAACTGTGTGTCTATTTCATTTTGTGTTGATTTGCAGACTGCACATCAGTACTGTACGTGTTAGTATTCCATGTTGTGTTGATTTGCAGACTGCACATCAGTAACTGTGTGTCTATTTCATTTTGTGTTTACTTTCAGACTACACATCAGTAACTGTGTGTCTATTTCATTTTGTGTTTACTTTCAGACTACACATCAGTAACTGTGTGTCTATTTCATTTTGTGTTTACTTTCAGACTACACATCAGTAACTGTGTGTCTATTTCATTTTGTGTTTACTTTCAGACTACACATCAGTAACTGTGTCGGTGCGGACGTTCGTTGACCAGTAAATGTGTGTTTACTTTCAGACTACACATCAGTAACTGTGTGTCGGTGCGGACGTTCGCTGACCAGTACATGTGCGCGGACCTGGTGGAGGCGGCCAACAAGTTCATCCACTGTCACTTCAAGCAGGTGACGCTGACCGACGACTTTCTCTGTCTCCCCAAGGACGACGTCCTCCACATCATCTCCAAGGACGAGCTCAACGTCTGTAGCGAGGAGGAGGTAGGTGGGGAGGGAATGTAACGATACAGTGGAACCCCCCTTTTAAGACACACACCCCTGATGGAAGACTCCCTAACCCTAACCCTGACCCTGACCCTGACCCTGACACACACCCCTGATGGCAGACTCCCTGACCTTCATGACATTGTTTACTCTCATTTTTCTTTTACATAACCTCTGTAAATTTACCCCCATATTCAGACTCCTTCCTTTTTAAGACCTGGTTTTCTGAGATTTGTAGAGGTCTCAAAATAGGGGTTTCACTGTATTGATACTGTGGAACCCCTCTGTTGTGACCTCAGCAACATCTGAGACTGTAAAGTCTAAACAAAAAGAGGGATTCTCAAAAGGGGGGTAAACTGCTGACACTGGGAGCAACAGGCTGAACACTGGGAGCAACAGGCTGAACACTGGGAGCAACAGGCTGAACACTGGGAGCAACAGGCTGAACACTGGGAGCAACAGGCTGAACACTGGGAGCAACAGGCTGAACACTGGGAGCAACAGGCTGAACACTGGGAGCAACAGGCTGAACACTGGCAGCAACAGGCTGAACACTGGGAGCAACAGGCTGAACACTGGCAGCAACAGGCTGAACACTGGCAGCAACAGGCTGAACACTGGGAGCAACAGGCTGAACACTGGGAGCAACAGGCTGAACACTGGGAGCAACAAGCTGAACACTGGGAGCAACAGGCTGAACACTGGGAGCAACAGGCTGAACACTGGGAGCAACAGGCTGAACACTGGGAGCAACAGGCTGAACACTGGGAGCAACAGGCTGAACACTGGGAGCAACAGGCTGAACACTGGGAGCAACAGGCTGAACACTGGGAGCAACAGGCTGAACACTGGGAGCAACAGGCTGAACACTGGGAGCAACAGGCTGAACACTGGGAGCAACAGGCTGAACACTGGCAGCAACAGGCTGAACACTGGCAGCAACAGGCTGAACACTGGCAGCAACAGGCTGAACACTGGCAGCAACAGGCTGAACACTGGGAGCAACAGGCTGAACACTGGGAGCAACAGGCTGAACACTGGGAGCAACAGGCTGAACACTGGGAGCAACAGGCTGAACACTGGGAGCAACAGGCTGAACACTGGGAGCAACAGGCTGAACACTGGCAGCAACAGGCTGAACACTGGCAGCAACAGGCTGAACACTGGGAGCAACAGGCTGAACACTGGCAGCAACAGGCTGAACACTGGCAGCAACAGGCTGAACACTGGCAGCAACAGGCTGAACACTGGCAGCAACAGGCTGAACACTGGCAGCAACAGGCTGAACACTGGGAGCAACAGGCTGAACACTGGCAGCAACAGGCTGAACACTGGCAGCAACAGGCTGAACACTGGGAGCAACAGGCTGAACACTGGGAGCAACAGGCTGAACACTGGGAGCAACAGGCTGAACACTGGGAGCAACAGGCTGAACACTGGGAGCAACAGGCTGAACACTGGGAGCAACAGGCTGAACACTGGGAGCAACAGGCTGAACACTGGCAGCAACAGGCTGAACACTGGCAGCAACAGGCTGAACACTGGCAGCAACAGGCTGAACACTGGCAGCAACAGGCTGAACACTGGCAGCAACAGGCTGAACACTGGGAGCAACAGGCTGAACACTGGCAGCAACAGGCTGAACACTGGCAGCAACAGGCTGAACACTGGGAGCAACAGGCTGAACACTGGGAGCAACAGGCTGAACACTGGGAGCAACAGGCTGAACACTGGGAGCAACAGGCTGAACACTGGGAGCAACAGGCTGAACACCATGAGGCGGTACAATGGAACTCCCTGTTGTCACCTCCACAACACAGGCTATGAACAGAAAGTCTGAGAAATTCAGGTCTTAACAAGAAGGGAGTCTTAAAAGGGGGGTAAGTTTACACAGGTTATGAACAGAAAGTCTGAGAAATTCAGGTCTTAACAAGAAGGGAGTCTTAAAAGGGGGGTAAGTTTACACAGGTTATGAACAGAAAGTCTGAGAAATTCAGGTCTTAACAAGGAGGGAGTCTTAAAAGGGGGGTAAGTTTACACAGGCTATGAACAGAAAGTCTGAGAAATTCAGGTCTTAACAAGGAGGGAGTCTTAAAAGGGGGGTAAGTTTACACAGGCTATGAACAGAAAGTCTGAGAAATTCAGGTCTTAACAAGGAGGGAGTCTTAAAAGGGGGGTAAGTTTACACAGGTTATGAACAGAAAGTCTGAGAAATTCAGGTCTTAACAAGGAGGGAGTCTTAAAAGGGGGGTAAGTTTACACAGGCTATGAACAGAAAGTCTGAGAAATTCAGGTCTTAACAAGAAGGGAGTCTTAAATTGGGGGGTCTTAAAAAGGGGGTTTGACTGTATTGTAGAGGGAGTGTTATGGTGGAGCGTCTTTATAATGAGGTTTCACTGTATTGCCTTTTGGGGTCAGTTTGTGTGTGTTGGTTTTGTTGGCCAGCTGTTAGTTGCCTTGTGTGTTGGTTTTGTTGGCCAGCTGTTAGTTGCCTTGTGTGTTGGTTTTGTTGGCCAGCTGTTAGTTGCCTTGTGTGTGTTGGTTTTGTTGGCCAGCTGTTAGTTGCCTTGTGTGTTGGTTTTGTTGGCCAGCTGTTAGTTGCCTTGTGTGTTGGTTTTGTTGGCCAGCTGTTAGTTGCCTTGTGTGTTGGTTTTGTTGGCCAGCTGTTAGTTGCCTTGTGTGTTGGTTTTGTTGGCCAGCTGTTAGTTGCCTTGTGTGTTGGTTTTGTTGGCCAGCTGTTAGTTGCCTTGTGTGTGTTGGTTTTGTTGGCCAGCTGTTAGTTGCCTTGTGTGTGTTGGTTTTGTTGGCCAGCTGTTAGTTGCCTTGTGTGTGTTGGTTTTGTTGGCCAGCTGTTAGTTGCCTTGTGTGTGTTGGTTTTGTTGGCCAGCTGTTAGTTGCCTTGTGTGTTGGTTTTGTTGGCCAGCTGTTAGTTGCCTTGTGTGTTGGTTTTGTTGGCCAGCTGTTAGTTGCCTTGTGTGTGTTGGTTTTGTTGGCCAGCTGTTAGTTGCCTTGTGTGTGTTGGTTTTGTTGGCCAGCTGTTAGTTGCCTTGTGTGTTGGTTTTGTTGGCCAGCTGTTAGTTGCCTTGTGTGTTGGTTTTGTTGGCCAGCTGTTAGTTGCCTTGTGTGTTGGTTTTGTTGGCCAGCTGTTAGTTGCCTTGTGTGTGTTGGTTTTGTTGGCCAGCTGTTAGTTGCCTTGTGTGTTGGTTTTGTTGGCCAGCTGTTAGTTGCCTTGTGTGTTGGTTTTGTTGGCCAGCTGTTAGTTGCCTTGTGTGTTGGTTTTGTTGGCCAGCTGTTAGTTGCCTTGTGTGTGTTGGTTTTGTTGGCCAGCTGTTAGTTGCCTTGTGTGTTGGTTTTGTTGGCCAGCTGTTAGTTGCCTTGTGTGTTGGTTTTGTTGGCCAGCTGTTAGTTGCCTTGTGTGTGTTGGTTTTGTTGGCCAGCTGTTAGTTGCCTTGTGTGTGTTGGTTTTGTTGGCCAGCTGTTAGTTGCCTTGTGTGTTGGTTTTGTTGGCCAGCTGTTAGTTGCCTTGTGTGTTGGTTTTGTTGGCCAGCTGTTAGTTGCCTTGTGTGTTGGTTTTGTTGGCCAGCTGTTAGTTGCCTTGTGTGTTGGTTTTGTTGGCCAGCTGTTAGTTGCCTTGTGTGTTGGTTTTGTTGGCCAGCTGTTAGTTGCCTTGTGTGTGTTGGTTTTGTTGGCCAGCTGTTAGTTGCCTTGTGTGTTGGTTTTGTTGGCCAGCTGTTAGTTGCCTTGTGTGTTGGTTTTGTTGGCCAGCTGTTAGTTGCCTTGTGTGTTGGTTTTGTTGGCCAGCTGTTAGTTGCCTTGTGTGTTGGTTTTGTTGGCCAGCTGTTAGTTGCCTTGTGTGTTGGTTTTGTTGGCCAGCTGTTAGTTGCCTTGTGTGTGTTGGTTTTGTTGGCCAGCTGTTAGTTGCCTTGTGTGTTGGTTTTGTTGGCCAGCTGTTAGTTGCCTTGTGTGTGTTGGTTTTGTTGGCCAGCTGTTAGTTGCCTTGTGTGTTGGTTTTGTTGGCCAGCTGTTAGTTGCCTTGTGTGTTGGTTTTGTTGGCCAGCTGTTAGTTGCCTTGTGTGTTGGTTTTGTTGGCCAGCTGTTAGTTGCCTTGTGTGTTGGTTTTGTTGGCCAGCTGTTAGTTGCCTTGTGTGTTGGTTTTGTTGGCCAGCTGTTAGTTGCCTTGTGTGTTGGTTTTGTTGGCCAGCTGTTAGTTGCCTTGTGTGTTGGTTTTGTTGGCCAGCTGTTAGTTGCCTTGTGTGTGTTGGTTTTGTTGGCCAGCTGTTAGTTGCCTTGTGTGTTGGTTTTGTTGGCCAGCTGTTAGTTGCCTTGTGTGTTGGTTTTGTTGGCCAGCTGTTAGTTGCCTTGTGTGTTGGTTTTGTTGGCCAGCTGTTAGTTGCCTTGTGTGTTGGTTTTGTTGGCCAGCTGTTAGTTGCCTTGTGTGTTGGTTTTGTTGGCCAGCTGTTAGTTGCCTTGTGTGTTGGTTTTGTTGGCCAGCTGTTAGTTGCCTTGTGTGTTGGTTTTGTTGGCCAGCTGTTAGTTGCCTTGTGTGTGTTGGTTTTGTTGGCCAGCTGTTAGTTGCCTTGTGTGTGTTGGTTTTGTTGGCCAGCTGTTAGTTGCCTTGTGTGTGTTGGTTTTGTTGGCCAGCTGTTAGTTGCCTTGTGTGTTGGTTTTGTTGGCCAGCTGTTAGTTGCCTTGTGTGTTGGTTTTGTTGGCCAGCTGTTAGTTGCCTTGTGTGTGTTGGTTTTGTTGGCCAGCTGTTAGTTGCCTTGTGTGTTGGTTTTGTTGGCCAGCTGTTAGTTGCCTTGTGTGTTGGTTTTGTTGGCCAGCTGTTAGTTGCCTTGTGTGTGTTGGTTTTGTTGGCCAGCTGTTAGTTGCCTTGTGTGTGTTGGTTTTGTTGGCCAGCTGTTAGTTGCCTTGTGTGTTGGTTTTGTTGGCCAGCTGTTAGTTGCCTTGTGTGTTGGTTTTGTTGGCCAGCTGTTAGTTGCCTTGTGTGTTGGTTTTGTTGGCCAGCTGTTAGTTGCCTTGTGTGTTGGTTTTGTTGGCCAGCTGTTAGTTGCCCTGTGTGTTGTTTCTCTCTTATCGTCTCTGTGTCCCAAACATCAGTTTTGGGGAAATGCGTTCATCGACGGCTGTTTCTACCATGACAGGTCTGACGGGCAAAAAGTTGAAGACAAAGTTCATTTTGATTTGATGATGGAAAAGACAGCTGGTTCTATTGATTTAGTCGACTGATGAGGTCGTGCCTGAAGGAATAATGAAAGTGAAAATAAAGAAGAAAAGGATGATGACTGTGTCCCGTTGCTTTTAGAGCAACACACCTCCCTGTCAAATGTCACGGTGACACTTGCATTCAAAGCAATAAACTTACCTTGCATTTATTCTGATGTAAGTCAATCTTGTGTGCAATGAAAAATAATGTTTCTGTCTGAATTACGTATTTGCATAACTACAATAATCTCCCCACTTTTCTAATCCTGTTCCTATTTTGCAAACCTGTTGCAATGTGCTTATTCCGCATTATTTTTTATGCAAGTACGTGGCATCACAGAGAGAAAGCCGTTGTTGACATCTTTGATTTGTCAGTTGACGTTGGCAATGAGTGTTTGATGCTGAGTGCAGTATGGAGATGAACAATCAATCTGTCAGTCAAGTTTTTGACAGTGATTTGATTTTTATTGAGTTGGAAAGAAAAGAAGTAGCAATCTGGGCCACACCCGCACTCATTGTTCGGCGGGTTGGGGGGGGGGGGGGGGGGGGGCTGTGGCTACATTATATGCACCAATGCTAACTTTGCATTTACCTAATAACACAGAAAAAGAACATTGCACTTTGTGCACTTGGAAGGTCAGTTGAAAGTCATGCACAATGCCAGTACATTGTCCGCTACACCCAGAGGTCAGTTGAAAGTCATGCACAATGCCAGTACATTGTCCGCTACACCCAGAGGTCAGTTGAAAGTCATGCACAATGCCAGTACATTGTCCGCTACACCCAGAGGTCAGTTGAAAGTCATGCACAATGCCAGTACATTGTCCGCTACACCCAGAGGTCAGTTGAAAGTCATGCACAATGCCAGTACATTGTCCACTACACCCAGAGGTTAAACAAGAAAAGAGAAATAGTTAACGACTTTTGAAATTGTTTGCTTTGTAAACAATCAAAAAGGTTTGTTAAATGTGTGATTTGATTTGATTAATGATTTGAAATGACATAGATGTAGCCAAGTGCACTTCACTACCCTAAACACTCTAATCATCGCATAGCAAAACAGCCTTGTGTACAGTACAAACGGGATAAGCCACCCCATAGCAGACGATGCGATGATGCGCGCTACTTGCTGGCGCAAATTCTAATAAAATACCTTTCTATATATGTTACAGTAAATTCATCAAACCAGTCAATTTGTAAATTCACTCCGTAAATTTACCAATTTACTGAAAAATTCAGGAAATTTACAAATTTACTGAGTTTGACACCCAGGAAATTTACAAATTTACTGAAAATTTCAGTAAATTTACAAATTTACTGGTTTGATGAATTTACTGTAACATATATATCTACCTAACTTCTATCTTTCAAAGTCCCTTTTTTCTTTGATATTGTCCTAATTATATTTAGGTTTGCATAGAAGTCAATGATTAGGCTGGATGGCTGCATATTATTGTGTTATTTACGATAATGCTTTGAACTGACCAAAGCGTCACTTTGACTTTGACCGGTTTTCATGTATCGTTGAGAGAAATTGATTCTCACAAACTCTACTTTGTCTTTTCAATCATTGTTTTGTCATGTTTGTGTCACTATTACATCGTTGCATATGATTTTTGAGTCACTTGAGAAAAAGTGACTCTATGTAATCGGTCAGTGTTAGTCTGTCCGGCCGGCCGTCCGTAGACACCACCTTAACGTTGGACTTTTCTCGGAAACTATCAAAGCGATCGGGCTCATATTTTGTTTAGTCGTGACCTCCAATGACCTCTACACTTTAACGATGGTTTCGTTGACCTTTGACCTTTTTCAAGGTCACAGGTCAGCGTCAAAGGAAAAATTAGACATTTTATATCTTTTCTCGGAAACTATCAAAGCGATCGGGCTCATATTTTGTTTAGTCGTGACCTCCAATGACCTCTACACTTTAACGATGGTTTCGTTGACCTTTTTCAAGGTCACAGGTCAGCGTCAAAGGAAAAATTAGACATTTTATATCTTTGACAAAGTTCATCGGATGTGATTGAAACTTTGTAGGATTATTTTTTTTTTTTTTTTTTTTTTTTTTTTTTTGACCTCAGTTGCATGCAAGGCTGCTTCAACCCATCTTTTTTTGCCTCTTTCGTTTTTTTGTTTGTTTTTTTTTTCTTTCTTTCTTTTTGGGCGGTGAGCATATCCTTCTTCATTGGTCTTTTTTTTTTAATGAAATTTTAATTTTGTTTTCTTTTACATTACAGGTTACATTTCCATTAAATTACTTTTTTATTCAACAACAATTTAACTAATGTTTGCGTGTATGTGCATATGTGTGTGTGTGTGTGTGTGTGTGTGTGTGTGTGTGTGTGTGTGTGTGTGTGTGTGTGTGTGTGTGTGTGTGTGTGTGTGTTGTTGTTGTTGTTGTTCCCATAATTCTGTTATATAATACATTTTCAGCGGGACAATACATAACAAGTTAATTAATCCAATTACAGTACTAGTTTTCAGCACAGCATCATACAGCGCATACATAAATAACTTTACATTAACAGCACAATACTACTAGTTATCTATATTCTTATACACAGTTCAATTTTACTAGAGATTTCGAAGTCGAGCTTGGTTCTGAAATAAGATCTTCATGTTAGTTTTTGGATTTCCGTACTTAAACTGGCTTACGCACATTTTCGATATCAATATAAGGTGATTCATTATGAAGGTTTTCTCTCTGGGGATATCACGTGTGAAATACCCAAAAAGAGCCTCTTCGCAGCTTAACTTTATATTTTTGCCTGTACAGCAGTCCCTGCAATGTACGGCCCCCGGCGTGAGCGGACACCTGACATGTACGGACACATTTGCTCGGCACGGAGTGTTTTCCTTCTATATTTGCCCCCCCTTAAACGGACACCTGCAAAACGTGGACACGGACACTCATTTTCGGTCCCAACAGCAGGTCATACCTCCAATGTACGGACAGGCCATCGTCAAATTTTCACCACAACAAAATCGATAACAGAGCAGGCTCTTGGTACAAAGATCACAGCCGCAATGGCGTGATGACAGTCACTGATAACTTGAGTGCACGTGTACCCATCAGCATCAGGAGGGGGGGGGGAGTAGTTTTGGTCAGGAGTGGAGTACCTACGAAGATGCCAACATGAAACTGCACTGTGCTCTTTATTCTTGTCTGTTGGACGTAAACAACAGAAACCACAGTCGATGAAGGTCCTGAGCGAAAGAGAATGAAAAACCGGCCACAGTTCTCAGCATCGTGTGGATATGTGTGTAACCTCTTTCATTGACCAGTGAGTCGATGCCTAATCTGTGAACCCTTCAGTTGTCTTGCGGCTTTGTCAAACACACAGTCAACTGGTTTTGCTCTGAGTGAACAGTGCAGCTGGCCTCTCTTGGCACAGCCCCAAACAGTACATGGCTAGAGGGAGTGAGAGAGAGGGAGAGGGGGGGTGTGGAGGGGTAGCTGGCTAAACTCTGTGGGGTGTCCGGTGTCACTGCATGTCAGCAGGAAGAGCATTGGAGAAAATAGAGAGGTGTACTCTTCCACACAATTTCCAAGCATCAGTTGTCAGGGCTTGGGGTAGGCATTAGTGATGGAGAGTGGGAGCTAGCTGTGTTATATACAGTGTATTTCCGACTGAAGAGTGAAAAGTCACTGCCATGCCACATGATCGGCATGCAGTCAATAAAGCCAGACAAGAAGAAAATAAATTACATGATTACGACATGCAGCTTTATCTGCTGCTATTTATTCAAACTGGTGTACGGACAGTTTTGCTATGGCCCAAGGGTGTCCGTTCATGAGAGGGACTGCTGTATATTTAAATATGTACCCTTGACATTCCTGCCATATGGGTTGCACTGCTCTACACTGCCAAAAAAAGTGCTCGATGAAGTCGGTTTCGTTACAATACTGACAGAGATTTGTTTAACGAATTCCCATCTTATGTAGCAAAATATTGGTGGGATATATTATTGTGTAAAATTTTCCAATGCAATAGACGAAGACGGGTTTCTGTCGAGCATTCGTTAGCTAATTTCCAGTGTTTATCTTCTAATGTAATATTTAATTTGTTCGACCAAAATCCAGCTGAGCTTGGCTCCTTTATCTCATAATTTAACATCTTTAGGCGGATTTGGCGTGGAGATAATTGTATAAATGGCATATGATCAGAACGGGCCTGACCCGTATCACGCAGGATTATTCTTTACATCAAAGTATTTACATCTGTAGCCTTTTACGAACGTTATCAGAAAAACAAGGGAGATAACTAGCTTTTTCTGTTCGGCAACACACAACTTAACGTTGGGCTTTTCTCGGAAACTATAAAAGTGACCGGGCTCAAATTTTATGTGAACGTGACTCATTGTGTTGTGAATAGCAATTTCTTCCTGTCCATCTGATGCCTCATATAATATTCAGAACTGCGAAAGTGACTCGATCGAGCGTTTGCTCTTCTTGTAGTTTGTTTATACGGATTTGGTTGTAATGAGTGATGCTTGGTTGTAATGAGTGATGCTTGGTTGTAATGAGTGATGCTTGGTTGTAATGAGTGATGCTTGGTTGTAATGAGTGATGCTTGGTTGTAATGAGTGATGCTTGGTTGTAATGAGTGATGCTTGGTTGTAATGAGTGATGCTTGGTTGTAATGAGTGATGCTTGGTTGTAATGAGTGATGCTTGGTTTCTCTGCCAACATTCCTAATTTATGCACACAGGTACTGGCGCCGGAATTTAGCCGATTCCACTTACTTTCGGACTTTGCCGCTTCGTACTAAGTCACTGTATAATTTTCCCCCATGTAACGCATATCATAATGTTTGTCTAGGGTTCTTCTTTTTATTTGTATGATTTATGAATTTGTCCATTATTCCAGTTTGGAGAGTTTTGCAATTTTCTGCACTGAAGTTGGTTCAGTGCCTTCACTAGGACCATTGTTTTTGTATCCTACTAAATAAATATAAGTTTTTCCGAAATGTTATCTATTGCAATGGAAAACTAAAGGTTGTAGCTTTAATTTGATGTATTGTTTGTTAGGATTGGTTATGTATTTGTTTAAATAACGTAGGGTAAAGCATGTGTAAGAAACACAGATTCCGTGTTTCTGGCCGTATTCAGGCCGATTTTCATCCTCACTGGACGGTGCTTTCGCTGCAGTCCGCGCCTGGGCTATAAGTATAGGCCGAACACCGACATAATTATTCATTCGCTCCTAGCAGCTGAACACGACACAACAGTTGATTCTGGTCTACGGGTTTTGCCTTCGGCCTCTACGGTTGCTTGTATTGTTTTTGTGTACAACCAATAAAAAGTTGAAACAAGACGCTTGGACTTGGGCTTCCATCATTACTACCTTCCACTCCTCCACTACATATATATATATATATGAATTTCAAACATATCCAATCACGGTAAACTTTGCTTATTTCCTTACAGAAAGCAGACAGAGAGCTGCACAGTTTGATGCAGTGTTCCAAACCCATGCGGCCGATACAGTCAAAAATGAAATTTCACTCTTAGCATTGGTAGACCCAGCCCAGGGATCGCGTTTACGCACGATTTTTGCGTATTTGACGCATTTTAAAAGTCGCTGACGCGTTTTTTTCGCCGCGCCACGTAATCCATACGCAAAAATATTGTAACTTTTTCTTGTCTTCACGCAGCGCTTTTGCTCTGACTTAATAATCACCCGATCCTGAAACTGACTATAGGGCTCGAGAAGTGACGACACACATGAAATCTGCGCGTCAAAACTAAAGTCCGTTTCTTTTTGCATCGAAGTATCGCAAACAAACGTAACGAGGGTATTACCAGATAATGTCTTGTCGGATAATGAAACAGACATTAGCTGCTCTCCCATCTCGCGCTTCCAAAAGGCGGAAAGTGTGTCTAGTCGTATTAGAGCGGGAAACAAACTCGCAAGGCCCGAAGGTTGGAGACAGCAGGGGTGTTATTCGACAGGCGTGCGCGGAGTTCGACAGGAAAACTCGCCGTATTTAGGTAAGGAGTGTCTTTAAGTCTTTCGTGCGTGTTTTGTTTGTGTCTGTACGTGTTTTCGTAGTACGCAAAAATATTGGTCCGTGACGCGTTTTTTTCGTTTCGTTGCGTATGACTTACGCGTTTTTTGAAAAGCTAGCGCGATCCCTGCCCAGCCATATATGTTCAAAAGCTGTTAATAACATAGGACAACCCCCCCCCCCCCCAAACACACACACACTTAGAATTGGTAGGCCCAGTCAGTCATGTTTAACGCTGTACAGTACACTCATCTGAACAGAAGACAAGGTATCGTAAGCAATACAGATGTTTACCGGAGGATCTTGACACAAAAAAGCCAGTATGTACAGATGTTTACCGGAGGATCTTGACACAAAGAAGCCAGTATGTACAGATGTTTACCGGAGGATCTTGACACAAAGAAGCCAGTATGTACAGATGTTTACCGGAGGATCTTGACACAAAGAAGCCAGTATGTACAGATGTTTACCGGAGGATCTTGACACAAAGAAGCCAGTATGTACAGATGTTTACCGGAGGATCTTGACACAAAGAAGCCAGTATGAAGAAAAATGTGGGATGGTAGCGGGATAGTATGGTTTGATGGGAGGCTCATACATCAGACTCTCTTGTCCAGGTGTTTGAAGCAGTACTGGACTGGATCCGCCACAGAGAGAACGTGAAGAAGGGGGACATTGCTGAGCTGATGGTTTGTTTTGTTTTGTCAGGTGTTTGATGATTTGTTTTGTCAGGTGTTTGAAGCAGTACTGGACTGGATCCGCCACAGAGAGAGCGTGAGGAAGGGGGACATTGCTGAGCTGATGGTTCAGGTTCGATTACCGCTGTTGACACCGCCGTACCTCAGCGACCGCGTGGCCACGGAGAACATCATCAAGAACTCTCTGCAGTGCAGGTAGGGGGTCCCTGGGTGTCTGTCCCTCTCTTTCCCTCTCCCCCTACACTGTTCGTTGTCTGTCCCTCTCTTTCCTACACTGTTCGTTGTGTGTCCCTCTCTTTCCCTCTCCCCCTACACTGTTCGTTGTCTGTCCCTCTCTTTCCCTGTCCCCCTACACTGTCCCTCTCTTTCCCTCTCCCCCTACACTGTTCGTTGTGTGTCCCTCTCTTTCCCTCTCCCCCTACACTGTGTTCGTTGTCTGTCCCTCTCTTTCCCTCCCCCCCTACACTGTCCCTCTCTTTCCCTCTCCCCCCCCTACACTGTTCGTTGTGTGTCCCTCTCTTTCCCTCTCCCCCCCCCTACACTGTTCGTTGTGTGTCCCTCTCTTTCCCTCTCCCCCCCCTACACTGTTCGTTGTGTGTCCCTCTCTTTCCCTCTCCCCCTACACTGTTTGTTGTGTGTCCCTCTCTTTCCCTCTCCCCCCCCCTACACTGTTCGTTGTGTGTCCCTCTCTTTCCCTCTCCCCCTACACTGTTCGTTGTCTGTCCCTCTCTTTCCCTCTCCCCCCCCTACACTGTTCGTTGTGTGTCCCTCTCTTTCCCTCTCCCCCTACACTGTTCGTTGTGTGTCCCTCTCTTTCCCTCTCCCCCTACACTGTTCGTTGTCTGTCCCTCTCTTTCCCTCTCCCCCTACACTGTTCGTTGTGTGTCCCTCTCTTTCCCTCTCCCCCTACACTGTTCGTTGTGTGTCCCTCTCTTTCCCTCTCCCCCTACACTGTGTTCGTTGTGTGTCCCTCTCTTTCCCTCTCTTTCCCTCTCTTTCCCTCTCCCCCTACACTGTTCGTTGTGTGTCCCTCTCTTTCCCTCTCCCCCTACACTGTTCGTTGTCTGTCCCTCTCTTTCCCTCTCCCCCTACACTGTGTTCGTTGTGTGTCCCTCTCTTTCCCTCTCCCCCTACACTGTTTGTTGTGTGGATATTGAGGGGTGAGAGCTATGCGGCTCTTGGTGATAGAAGGAGGGGAGGTTTTGAATTTGAACAAACAAAATGGGATTCTCTATGTCCATGTTCTATGGTGTCATTATGCATGCATGAGCCAACATTTTACTGTCAGCATTTGTTTCTATAAGGAACTCGAGAATTTTTACAATTCAACTGGATAAAAATACATTCCCAAAGCTTGACTGAATTGTGAAACAGAATTTGTTTGTGAGAAATATTTTGTCTTTGATCCAGACAAGAAGACATATGTAACTGTCAACATTGAAACCAAGTCCAGTACAAAACATTGACTTTTTCTTGGGTTTTGTAAACAATCAAATCTTGAGAGTTACCTTGAAAAGTGTGCCCAATACCATGGATGTCCACATATTATAATATATAGGTGTCAGAGTTGTAACGACTGATAACAATTGTTTCAGAGACCTACTGGATGAGGCGAGGGACTACCTACTGATGCCCGAGCGACGCACACTGCTGCAGACGTTTAAGACGCGACCTCGCTGCTGTACAGATATTCCTGGCGTCGTCTACGCTATAGGGGGCCTCACACCCAGCGGTAGGTCTGGCCTAATCTCTTGCTTGTATTGCTATGTTCTCGCTGCTGTACAGATATTCCTGGCGTCGTCTACGCTATAGGGGGCCTCACACCCAGCGGTAGGTCTGGCCTAATCTTTTGCTTGTATTGCTATGTTCTCGCTGCTGTACAGATATTCCTGGCATCGTCTACGCTATAGGGGGCCTCACACCCAGCGGTAGGTCTGGCCTAATCTCTTGCTTGTATTGCTATGACCTCGCTGCTGTACAGATATTCCTGGCGTCGTCTACGCTATAGGGGGCCTCACACCCAGCGGTAGGTCTGGCCTAATCTCTTGCTTGTATTGCTATGTTCTCGCTGCTGTACAGATATTCCTGGCGTCGTCTACGCTATAGGGGGCCTCACACCCAGCGGTAGGTCTGGCCTAATCTCTTGCTTGTATTGCTATGACCTCGCTGCTGTACAGATATTCCTGGCGTCGTCTACGCTATAGGGGGCCTCACACCCAGCGGTAGGTCTGGCCTAATCTCTTGCTTGTATTGCTATGTTCTCGCTGCTGTACAGATATTCCTGGCGTCGTCTACGCTATAGGGGGCCTCACACCCAGCGGTAGGTCTGGCCTAATCTCTTGCTTGTATTGCTATGTTCTCGCTGCTGTACAGATATTCCTGGCGTCGTCTACGCTATAGGGGGCCTCACACCCAGCGGTAGGTCTGGCCTAATCTCTTGCTTGTATTGCTATGTTCTCGCTGCTGTACAGATATTCCTGGCGTCGTCTACGCTATAGGGGGCCTCACACCCAGCGGTAGGTCTGGCCTAATCTCTTGCTTGTATTGCTATGTTCTCGCTGCTGTACAGATATTCCTGGCGTCGTCTACGCTATAGGGGGCCTCACACCCAGCGGTAGGTCTGGCCTAATCTCTTGCTTGTATTGCTATGACCTCGCTGCTGTACAGATATTCCTGGCGTCGTCTACGCTATAGGGGGCCTCACACCCAGCGGTAGGTCTGGCCTAATCTCTTGCTTGTATTGCTATGACCTCGCTGTTTTAAGACCTCCAAAGGCAGAGATGTGGGCCAAAGTTTGGGGATGATAAGTCAAACATACCAAGCCCTCCGAGTTGACAACTTAAAAACAAAAACTGAGACTACAAATACACCAGAACCACACACACACACACACAAAATCTAAAAAAAACAACACACACCTGGAAAAATAGTCTTAAATGGAGGTGATAGAACAGATTTTATGAGGAAAATATCTGAGGAAACAGACGTCTTAAATCATCAGGTGTTATATATGAACAGGCCGGGGAATTCTCATCTGATCCATGTGTTTCTTCCAACAAGTGAAAGTTTAATTTTAACCCTGGATAAAAAGATCATTGAATATGGACTAAGTAAGCAATGGGCTATGGTACACTGTCCACAAACAAGCAATGTGCTATGGTACACTGTCCACAAACAATTACATTTCCTCCCAAGAGAGCCCTCCTGATACCTCCAAAATGCCCAACACTAATTTCGGTTAGGCACCCCAGCGGGACATTGCCCCCGCATCCCACCAGGGCATTGACGACCCCGGCCTACTTCAAGCCAGTAGTTCCCCAGTTTGTATGAGACGGCCTACTTCAAGCCAGTAGTTCCCCAGTCTGTATGAGACGGCCTACTTCAAGCCAGTAGTTCCCCAGTCTGTATGAGACGGCCTACTTCAAGCCAGTAGTTCCCCAGTCTGTATGAGACGGCCTACTTCAAGCCAGTAGTTTCCCAGTCTGTATGAGACGGCCTACTTCAAGCCAGTAGTTCCCCAGTCTGTATGAGACGGCCTACTTCAAGCCAGTAGTTCCCCAGTCTGTATGAGACAGGTTTTGCCATAATTGCATGGCTATGCCTGAAGCTGTTATTGTGACATTTTGAGCAGTGCTCTACCAGACATTGTGACATTTTGAGCAGTGCTCTACCAGACATTGTGACAGTTTGAGCAGTGCTCTACCAGACATTGTGACATTTTGAGCAGTGCTCTACCAGACATTGTGACATTTTGAGCAGTGCTCTACCAGACATTGTGACAGTTTGAGCAGTGCTCTACCAGACATTGTGACATTTTGAGCAGTGCTACCAGACATTGTGACAGTTTGAGCAGTGCTCTACCAGACATTGTGACATTTTGAGCAGTGCTACCAGACATTGTGACATTTTGAGCAGTGCTACCAGACATTGTGACATTTTGAGCAGTGCTCTACCAGACATTGTGACATTTTGAGCAGTGCTACCAGACATTGTGACATTTTGAGCAGTGCTCTACCAGACATTGTGACATTTTGAGCAGTGCTCTACCAGACATTGTGACATTTTGAGCAGTGCTCTACCAGACATTGTGACATTTTGAGCAGTGCTACCAGACATTGTGACATTTTGAGCAGTGCTACCAGACATTGTGACATTTTGAGCAGTGCTCTACCAGACATTGTGACAGTTTGAGCAGTGCTCTACCAGACATTGTGACATTTTGAGCAGTGCTCTACCAGACATTGTGACATTTTGAGCAGTGCTCTACCAGACATTGTGACATTTTGAGCAGTGCTACCAGACATTGTGACATTTTGAGCAGTGCTCTACCAGACATTGTGACATTTTGAGCAGTGCTCTACCAGACATTGTGACATTTTGAGCAGTGCTACCAGACATTGTGACATTTTGAGCAGTGCTACCAGACATTGTGACATTTTGAGCAGTGCTACCAGACATTGTGACATTTTGAGCAGTGCTACCAGACATTGTGACATTTTGAGCAGTGCTACCAGACATTGTGGCAAAGTAAAGAAAATGTGCACATTTTGGAAGATTATATCAGAGATTATATCAGAGATTATATCAGAGATTATATTTGAACAGGTACATGTTGCTTCTAAGATTTCCTGCTTGCTTTTTTCATATATTTGTCTGAATTTGTTTTTCAAAGGATGTTCACTGGGTTTTGTGTGTGCAGGGAGTTCGCTGAACACGACAGAGATGTACGACCCGGTGACAGGCAAATGGGCGGTGACCGAATCCATGGTAACCACTCGCAGTCGCGTGGGAACGGCCGTCATGAATGGTGGGTGGAAGTTTGTGCTGTCTAGAGGCGGGGGTGGGATGGGCATGTTAGCTCAGTTGAAGTGCTTCCGCCTTCCAGATAGCAGTTGCAAGGTTCAAATCCCGACAGTCAGCATCATTCATCCCAGAAGACAGAGTATAGCTGCCTTACTTAAGGGGGAAAAAAACACATCACCAATATACTGTAAAAGTTCGCTTATAAAAATGTGCGTGTATGTGGGAGTGTGTGTATATATGTGTGAGAGATAGAGTGTATATGTGTGATTGCCAGTGGATAATAATAATAATAATAATAAGGCAAACTTTTATAGCGCTATTCTAGAAAAATGTCTACTCTTAGCGCTTTACAATACATACATCGACCAAGCATACTATACACGCACAGGCAAAGAGGATCTGTGCATGCATACCTTCACACAAGAATTGTTATTGTTTCTGTGAAACTGAATGTTTATTTTACAAGAAACATAGATTGTCTGTTGTGACAAGTACAGTGGCTAGTCTGTTGTGACAAGTACAGTGGCTTGTCTGTTGTGACAAGTACAGTGGCTTGTCTGTTGTGACAAGTACAGTGGCTTGTCTGTTGTGACAAGTACAGTGGCTTGTCTGTTGTGACAAGTACAGTGGCTTGTCTGTTGTGACAAGTACAGTGGCTTGTCTGTTGTGACAAGTACAGTGGCTTGTCTGTTGTGACAAGTACAGTGGCTTGTCTGTTGTGACAAGTACAGTGGCTTGTCTGTTGTGACAAGTACAGTGGCTAGTCTGTTGTGACAAGTACAGTGGCTTGTCTGTTGTGACAAGTACAGTGGCTAGTCTGTTGTGACAAGTACAGTGGCTAGTCTGTTGTGACAAGTACAGTGGCTAGTCTGTTGTGACAAGTACAGTGGCTTGTCTGTTGTGACAAGTACAGTGGCTTGTCTGTTGTGACAAGTACAGTGGCTAGTCTGTTGTGACAAGTACAGTGGCTTGTCTGTTGTGACAAGTACAGTGGCTTGTCTGTTGTGACAAGTACAGTGGCTTGTCTGTTGTGACAAGTACAGTGGCTAGTCTGTTGTGACAAGTACAGTGGCTTGTCTGTTGTGACAAGTACAGTGGCTAGTCTGTTGTGACAAGTACAGTGGCTAGTCTGTTGTGACAAGTACAGTGGCTAGTCTGTTGTGACAAGTACAGTGGCTTGTCTGTTGTGACAAGTACAGTGGCTTGTCTGTTGTGACAAGTACAGTGGCTTGTCTGTTGTGACAAGTACAGTGGCTTGTCTGTTGTGACAAGTACAGTGGCTAGTCTGTTGTGACAAGTACAGTGGCTTGTCTGTTGTGACAAGTACAGTGGCTTGTCTGTTGTGACAAGTACAGTGGCTTGTCTGTTGTGACAAGTACAGTGGCTTGTCTGTTGTGACAAGTACAGTGGCTTGTCTGTTGTGACAAGTACAGTGGAACCCCCCTTTGAGACCTCAACAAGTCTGACAAAATCGGGTCTTTAAAAGGAGGGAGCTTAAAACGGGGGTAAGTTTACAAAGGCTTTGAACAGAAAGTCTGAGAAAAGAGAGTCTTAAAAAGGAGGGAGTCTTAAATTGGGGGGTCTTAAAATGGGGGTTCTACTGTAAAAAGTGTGTGTGTTGCAGGCAAGCTGTACGCTATCGGCGACTACAACAGTCATGTTGATTTCACAAGTAACAAGTGTGTGTTCTGCAGGCAAGCTGTACGCTATCGGCGGCTACAACATGTTGATTTGACAAGTAACAAGTGTGTGTTGCATGCAAGCTGTACGCTATCGGCGGCTACAAGATGTTGATTTGACAAGTAACAAGTGTGTGTTGCAGGCAAGCTGTACGCTATCGGCGGCTACAACATGTTGATTTGACAAGTAACAAGTGTGTGTTGCAGGCAAGCTGTACGCTATCGGCGGCTACAACGGGTCGGACCGACTGTGCACGGTAGAGATGTTTGATCCTGCAACACGGGCCTGGAAGATGGTCGGCCCCATGAACTGCAAGCGCAGGTAAGGTTGACACTGAGCTTTAAGTGATGGTTACAGTAGGAGAGGGGATGAGAAGAGAGTGGTAAGGTTGACACTCAGCTTTAAGTGATGGTTGACTCTCAGCTTTAAGTGATGGTTACAGTAGGAGAGGGGATGAGTGGTAAGGTTGTCACTCAGCTTTAAGTGATGCTTACAGTAGGAGAGGGGATGAGTGGTAAGGTTGACACTCAGCTTTAAGTGATGGTTACAGTAGGAGAGGGGATGAGTGGTAAGGTTGTCACTCAGCTTTAAGTGATGCTTACAGTAGGAGAGGGGATGAGTGGTAAGGTTGACACTCAGCTTTAAGTGATGGTTACAGTAGGAGAGGGGATGAGTGGTAAGGTTGTCACTCAGCTTTAAGTGATGCTTACAGTAGGAGAGGGGATGAGTGGTAAGGTTGACACTCAGCTTTAAGTGATGGTTACAGTAGGAGAGGGGGTGAGAAGAGAGTGGTAAGGTTGACACTCAGCTTTAAGTGATGGTTACAGTAGGAGAGGGGATGAGAAGAGACTGTTATGGTTGACACTCAGCTTTAAGTGATGGTTAAGGGAGGAGAGGGGATGAGAAGAGAGTGGTAAGGTTGACACTCAGCTTTAAGTGATGGTTACAGTAGGAGAGGGGATGAGAAGAGAGTGGTAAGGTTGACACTCAGCTTTAAGTGATGGTTACAGTAGGAGAGGGGATGAGAAGAGAGTGGTAAGGTTGACACTCAGCTTTAAGTGATGGTTACAGTAGGAGAGGGGATGAGAAGAGAGTGGTAAGGTTGACACTCAGCTTTAAGTGATGGTTACAGTAGGAGAGGGGATGAGAAGAGAGTGGTAAGGTTGTCACTCAGCTTTAAGTGATGGTTACAGTAGGAGAGGGGATGAGAAGAGAGTGGTAAGGTTGACACTCAGCTTTAAGTGATGGTTACAGTAGGAGAGGGGATGAGAAGAGAGTGGTAAGGTTGTCACTCAGCTTTAAGTGATGGTTACAGTAGGAGAGGGGATGAGTGGTAAGGTTGACACTCAGCTTTAAGTGATGGTTACAGTAGGAGAGGGGATGAGAAGAGAATGGTAAGGTTGACACTCAGCTTTAAGTGATGGTTACAGTAGGAGAGGGGATGAGAAGAGAATGGTAAGGTTGACACTCAGCTTTAAGTGATGGTTACAGTAGGAGAGGGGATGAGAAGAGAGTGGTAAGGTTGACACTCAGCTTTAAGTGATGGTTAAGGGAGGAGAGGGGATGAGAAGAGAGTGGTAAGGTTGACACTCAGCTTTAAGTGATGGTTACAGTAGGAGAGGGGATAAGAAGAGAGTGGTAAGGTTGTCACTCAGCTTTAAGTGATGGTTACAGTAGGAGAGGGGATGAGTGGTAAGGTTGACACTCAGCTTTAAGTGATGGTTACAGTAGGAGAGGGGATGAGAAGAGAATGGTAAGGTTGACACTCAGCTTTAAGTGATGGTTACAGTAGGAGAGGGGATGAGAAGAGAATGGTAAGGTTGACACTCAGCTTTAAGTGATGGTTACAGTAGGAGAGGGGATGAGAAGAGACTGGTAAGGTTGACACTCAGCTTTAAGTGATGGTTAAGGGAGGAGAGGGGATGAGAAGAGAGTGGTAAGGTTGACACTCAGCTTTAAGTGATGGTTACAGTAGGAGAGGGGATGAGAAGAGAGTGGTAAGGTTGACACTCAGCTTTAAGTGATGGTTACAGTAGGAGAGGGGATGAGAAGAGAGTGGTAAGGTTGACACTCAGCTTTAAGTGATGGTTAAGGGAGGAGAGAGGATGAGAAGAGAGTGGTAAGGTTGTCACTCAGCTTTAAGTGATGGTTACAGTAGGAGAGGGGATGAGAAGAGACTGGTAAGGTTGACACTCAGCTTTAAGTGATGGTTAAGGGAGGAGAGAGGATGAGAAGAGAGTGGTAAGGTTGTCACTCAGCTTTAAGTGATGGTTACAGTAGGAGAGGGGATGAGAAGAGAGTGGTAAGGTTGACACTCAGCTTTAAGTGATGGTTACAGTAGGAGAGGGGATGAGAAGAGAGTGGTAAGGTTGTCACTCAGCTTTAAGTGATGGTTACAGTAGGAGAGGGGATGAGAAGAGAGTGGTAAGGTTGACACTCAGCTTTAAGTGATGGTTACAGTAGGAGAGGGGATGAGAAGAGAGTGGTAAGGTTGACACTCAGCTTTAAGTGATGGTTACAGTAGGAGAGGGGATGAGAAGAGAGTGGTAAGGTTGACACTCAGCTTTAAGTGATGGTTAAGGGAGGAGAGAGGATGAGAAGAGAGTGGTAAGGTTGTCACTCAGCTTTAAGTGATGGTTACAGTAGGAGAGGGGATGAGAAGAGAGTGGTAAGGTTGTCACTCAGCTTTAAGTGATGGTTACAGTAGGAGAGAGGATGAGAAGAGAGTGGTAAGGTTGACACTCAGCTTTAAGTGATGGTTACAGTAGGAGAGGGGATGAGAAGAGAGTGGTAAGGTTGTCACTCAGCTTTAAGTGATGGTTACAGTAGGAGAGGGGATGAGAAGAGAGTGGTAAGGTTGTCACTCAGCTTTAAGTGATGGTTACAGTAGGAGAGGGGATGAGAAGAGAGTGGTAAGGTTGACACTCAGCTTTAAGTGATGGTTACAGTAGGAGAGGGGATGAGAAGAGACTGGTAAGGTTGACACTCAGCTTTAAGTGATGGTTACAGTAGGAGAGGGGATGAGAAGAGAGTGGTAAGGTTGACACTCAGCTTTAAGTGATGGTTACAGTAGGAGAGGGGATGAGAAGAGAGTGGTAAGGTTGACACTCAGCTTTAAGTGATGGTTACAGTAGGAGAGGGGATGAGAAGAGACTGGTAAGGTTGACACTCAGCTTTAAGTGATGGTTAAGGGAGGAGAGGGGATGAGAAGAGAGTGGTAAGGTTGTCACTCAGCTTTAAGTGATGGTTACAGTAGGAGAGGGGATGAGAAGAGACTGGTAAGGTTGTCACTCAGCTTTAAGTGATGGTTACAGTAGGAGAGTGGATGAGAAGAGACTGGTAAGGTTGACACTCAGCTTTAAGTGATGATTAAGGGAGGAGAGAGGATGAGAAGAGAGTGGTAAGGTTGTCACTCAGCTTTAAGTGATGGTTACAGTAGGAGAGGGGATGAGAAGAGAGTGGTAAGGTTGACACTCAGCTTTAAGTGATGGTTACAGTAGGAGAGGGGATGAGAAGAGAGTGGTAAGGTTGACACTCAGCTTTAAGTGATGGTTACAGTAGGAAAGGGGATGAGAAGAGAGTGGTAAGGTTGTCACTCAGCTTGAAGTGATGGTTACAGTAGGGGAGGGGATGAGAAGAGAGTGGTAAGGTTGTCACTCAGCTTTAAGTGATGGTTAAGGGAGGAGAGAGGATGAGAAGAGACGGGTAAGGTTGACACTCAGCTTTAAGTGATGGTTACAGTAGGAGAGTGGATGAGAAGAGACTAGTAAGGTTGACACTCAGCTTTAAGTGATGGTTAAGGGAGGAGAGAGGATGAGAAGAGAGTGGTAAGGTTGTCACTCAGCTTTAAGTGATGGTTACAGTAGGAGAGGGGATGAGAAGAGAGTGGTAAGGTTGACACTCAGCTTTAAGTGATGGTTACAGTAGGAGAGGGGATGAGAAGAGACTGGTAAGGTTGACACTCAGCTTTAAGTGATGGTTAAGGGAGGAGAGAGGATGAGAAGAGAGTGGTAAGGTTGACACTCAGCTTTAAGTGATGGTTACAGTAGGAGAGGGGATGAGAAGAGACTGGTAAGGTTGACACTCAGCTTTAAGTGATGGTTAAGGGAGGAGAGAGGATGAGAAGAGAGTGGTAAGGTTGACACTCAGCTTTAAGTGATGGTTACAGTAGGAGAGGGGATGAGTGGTAAAGTTGACACTCAGCTTTAAGTGATGGTTACAGTAGGAGAGGGGATGAGAAGAGAGTGGTAAGGTTGACACTCAGCTTTAAGTGATGGTTACAGTAGGAGAGGGGATGAGAAGAGAGTGGTAAGGTTGTCACTCAGCTTTAAGTGATGGTTACAGTAAGAGAGGGGATGAGAAGAGAGTGGTAAGGTTGACACTCAGCTTTAAGTGATGGTTACAGTAGGAGAGGGGATGAGAAGAGACTGGTATGGTTGACACTCAGCTTTAAGTGATGGTTACAGTAGGAGAGGGGATGAGAAGAGAGTGGTAAGGTTGTCACTCAGCTTTAAGTGATGGTTACAGTAGGAGAGGGGATGAGAAGAGAGTGGTAAGGTTGACACTCAGCTTTAAGTGATGGTTACAGTAGGAGAGGGGATGAGAAGAGACTGGTATGGTTGACACTCAGCTTTAAGTGATGGTTACAGTAGGAGAGGGGATGAGTGGTAAGGTTGACACTCAGCTTTAAGTGATGGTTACAGTAGGAGAGGGGATGAGAAGAGACTGGTAAGGTTGACACTCAGCTTTAAGTGATGGTTAAGGGAGGAGAGGGGATGAGAAGAGAGTGGTAAGGTTGACACTCAGCTTTAAGTGATGGTTACAGTAGGAGAGGGGATGAGAAGAGACTGGTAAGGTTGACACTCAGCTTTAAGTGATGGTTAAGGGAGGAGAGAGGATGAGAAGAGAGTGGTAAGGTTGTCACTCAGCTTTAAGTGATGGTTACAGTAGGAGAGGGGATGAGAAGAGAGTGGTAAGGTTGACACTCAGCTTTAAGTGATGGTTACAGTAGGAGAGGGGATGAGAAGAGAGTAGTAAGGTTGACACTCAGCTTTAAGTGATGGTTACAGTAGGAGAGGGGATGAGAAGAGACTGGTATGGTTGACACTCAGCTTTAAGTGATGGTTACAGTAGGAGAGGGGATGAGAAGAGAGTGGTAAGGTTGACACTCAGCTTTAAGTGATGGTTACAGTAGGAGAGGGGATGAGAAGAGACTGGTAAGGTTGACACTCAGCTTTAAGTGATGGTTACAGTAGGAGAGGGGATGAGAAGAGACTGGTAAGGTTGACACTCAGCTTTAAGTGATGGTTACAGTAGGAGAGGGGATGAGAAGAGAGTGGTAAGGTTGTCACTCAGCTTTAAGTGATGGTTACAGTAGGAGAGGGGATGAGAAGAGACTGTTAAGGTTGACACTCAGCTTTAAGTGATGGTTACAGTAGGAGAGGGGATGAGAAGAGAGTGGTAAGGTTGACACTCAGCTTTAAGTGATGGTTACAGTAGGAGAGGGGATGAGAAGAGAGTGGTAAGGTTGACACTCAGCTTTAAGTGATGGTTACAGTAGGAGAGGGGATGAGAAGAGAGTGGTAAGGTTGTCACTCAGCTTTAAGTGATGGTTACAGTAGGAGAGGGGATGAGAAGAGAGTGGTAAGGTTGACACTCAGCTTTAAGTGATGGTTAGGGGATGAGAAGAGAGTGGTAAGGTTGTCACTCAGCTTTAAGTGATGGTTACAGTAGGCGAGGGGATGAGAAGAGAGTGGTAAGGTTGACACTCAGCTTTAAGTGATGGTTACAGTAGGAGAGGGGATGAGAAGAGAGTGGTAAGGTTGACACTCAGCTTTAAGTGATGGTTACAGTAGGCGAGGGGATGAGAAGAGACTGGTAAGGTTGACACTCAGCTTTAAGTGATGGTTACAGTAGGAGAGGGGATGAGTGGTAAGGTTGACACTCAGCTTTAAGTGATGGTTACAGTAGGAGAGGGGATGAGAAGAGACTGGTAAGGTTGACACTCAGCTTTAAGTGATGGTTAAGGGAGGAGAGGGGATGAGAAGAGAGTGGTAAGGTTGACACTCAGCTTTAAGTGATGGCATGGGTGGGAGTTCCTCCGTCTCAGACGGATTTCCGTCTCAGAGAAATTTTGACAATTTTTTTTTTTTTTTTTTTTTTTTTTTTTGCGGGTTTGTTTCGTTTCGGTTCGAATTTGTAACTCAATCGGCATCCGATCCGTACTTTACAATTGCCATTTCCGGTTCCGTCCGCTTTGTGTCTGCCATTTTGAATCGTTCAGAGGATGTGGTTTTCGGGCTGTTTTCGTCGGCAAAATGCGCTTCATCACTTCTGAAATCGAAGCCAGAAGCATCGATAAAGGGAAAACTAATAAGTGGTTGAACAAGTGGTTCGAGAAGGAGGACAAGCTGAACCGAAGGTACGAAGTTTGGCTTCGAAAAATAGACGAGGCTGGTGTTGCGTATTGCATCCTGTGCGATAAAAAAGTTGTATACGGAGCAAACGGAGGGCGTGCACTCGAAAAACACACGACTGACCCTAATCACGACAAAGCTTTCCGATCACAGAAACATACGTCAACGTTACCGACAGCTTCACAGGTCGTTGCGCCTATTTCTTCGGCGGATCGTGCCACTGATATTAAAATTAAAACATGTGCTTTTTTAGCGGAGCACTGTCTGCCACTTTCATTGGCACCGGATTTGTTGCAGTTTGCGAAAACACTGGCTGCAGACCCAGCTGCCCTAAGCACAGTCACCATGTGTAGAAAAACTGCTACATACACGTTAACACATGGTGTTTCTGAGGCTCTGAAGGCTGAGTTGTTCGACACCTTAAAGGACAAACACTTCTCCCTGAACATTGACGAAGCAACAAATCATGCCGACAATAAAGTTGTGAACGTTGTAGTTCGGTACTTCTGTGAGAAGAGTGGTGAGGTGAAAACACAGTTGCTGGGCAGCTTTGTGGAAAACTATGCTACTGCGCAGAACATTTTTGCTGGTGTAGGTGAGGTGCTTGATAGGAGTGAGCCTGAAGATGATGCTAGCAAATCCAAGCCAAAGGAAAAAGACACTTCAAAAACTTTACCATGGGAAAATGTTGTGAGTTGTCTCATGGACAATTGCAATGTCATGAGAGGGAAAAAAGGTGGCGTAGAGACTCTCATTCGCAAGGAAAACAAACACTTGTTGGATGTGCATGGAGATACTGTTCACATTGTGTCAAATGCAGCAAAAGACTTCTGCAAGAAGTTTGACTCGTACCTTGAAACATTGGCAGGAGACTTGTTCTACGACTTCAAATTGAGCCCGAAAGCCAAGGAACTTTTCAAAGAGACATGTGCACTGCTGAATGTGGATGGTGCAACCTCCCTTTTGAGACCTGTAGAGTCTAGGTTCCTGCAGATGCTGGCAGTTTCAGAACGCATCCTCAGTCTGCTTGATCCTCTCCTGGTGTTCTACTATGGCTTTCTCAGTTCTTCTGAACAGAAGGCGTACAAGTAAGTTTTGCAATGACTTTTTATTGTTATTATTATTTTTTTTATTTTTTTACAATGAAGGCCGGAATATTTACAGTAGCTTTGCTGTTGAACTGGGTTTAGTTCCCCTTCATCTTAGGGGTAAATATTAGCTTTCAGTGTATAAAGTGTATTCTCTTGAAAATCTGTGGGAGAGATGGAGGAAAAGACAGCACTTTTTCACTCAGTCTTTGCTCCCTATCTTTATTATTATTGTTATTTTTATTTATTTTATTTTTTTACTTGTTTTTCTTTGACATAACATGTCTTTATGTTTGCTTTTCTCAAGGGAAATCTTTGATGAGGTCCTCACCAGGAAAGGGACGTCAGCTGCCAACTCGGCGCGTCTTACAGAGATCCACAGAGAGGCAAAGGGCTGCCATTCGTCAAAGTCTGACCGCAAGGACCGGATTCTGCTGTCCATATTCCACAACCGACGAAAGACCAGACTTCTGCTAGATGTCTACAGGGGGATACTGCCGAAGTTTCAGAACTTCGTGAAAATGTACCAGCACGAGAGGCCCCTTGTCCACAAGCTGCATGTCGACCTGTACAGGATCACAAGAGACTTTATGTCTCTTTTCATCAAACCTGATGACATGCCAGAGTCGTTCAGTCCCTCATCTCTGAGGAAAGTGGACTGCAAGGACAAGGAGAAGCAGGTGGCTGACAAAAGGCTTCCTGTCGGTCCATATGCATACAAGAGCTTCAGCAAGTACAGGAAAGATCCAAAGCAAGCTCACTGGATTGTGCCTTTCCAGCATGCTTTGCGAGCAGGCTTCGAGGGTGCATGCTGTTTCCTGCAAGTCAAGCTACCTCTGGAGAACCCAACTTTAGCAAATCTGGCAGCCCTGGATCCAGAACTCCGCAGTGAGGAGAGCACAGTCAGTGGACTCATTCAACTTGCTGCCAGCCTACCAAATGTCATCACGAGTGAGCAGAGTGGGTTATTCAGTGATGAGTGCAGACATTACTGCTCCAATGACGACCTGCTGGGCTACCTGCCAGACTACCTTGCAAGTGGCAGGGTTGACCTTGATTGGTGGCACAAGGTCAGTCTACTGAAGAAAGATTACACTGTCAAACGGATGTACCCGCTACTTTCCAGACTAGTCTTTGCATGCCTGAGTGTCTTCACAGGGCCGTTTGTTGAAGGAACATTCAACATCATGGACGACATCATTGAAAAAGACAGAAGTGCCCTAACAAGCGAAAACTATGAGGCTATTGCTCTCACAAAATATGCTCTGAGGTCCCAGAAGAAAACCAGTTCCACCATGGAGGTGTCACACCAGATGAGAGTAGCTGTGACATCAGCTCACCACTCATATACCCAGTTTCTGACAGAGAAAAAACTCTTACTGGAGAAAAGAAAACAAAAGAGAATTGATGCAGCGTATGAGAAACTGCAGAAAGGCAAACAAAAGACAGCAGCCTCTTCTCGGTCAACCCACTGTGTACCTTCTACCTCACGCAAACCAAACTCTCTTCACTCTGCCTCTGCACATAATCATTCGGCAAAGAAGTCGGGTCCACGAAAGCCATCAGGACAGGCCTCTGCTCCACGGAAGCCATCAGCACAGGCCTCTGCTCCACGACAGCCATCAGCACAGGCATCTGCATCACAGCAGCCATCAGCACAGGCCTCTGCTCCACAAAAACCATCAGCACAGGCCTCTGCTCCACAAAAACCATCAGCACAAGCCTCTGCTCCACGAAAGCCATCAGCACAGGCCTCTGCTCCACGAAAGCCATCATCACAGGCCCCTGCATCACAGCAGCCATCAGCACAGGCCTCTGCTCCCCGAAAGCCATCATCACAGGCCCCTGCATCACAACAGCCATCAGCACAATCTTCAACAAAGAAATCTGTCTCAACTCATAAGCCATCATTGACACGTCAAACTGGCACCCTTTTTGGGTGGTTAGGCTTAAAAGAGACAGATACCTGTCTTGCTGTCAGCCCTGATGTGTCAGCCCCCAACCCAAAGAGATTTCGGAAGGAATAATGATTGAATACAACCTAAAACCACATTCCTTTAATTTAAGTTTTGACTGATCATCTCATACTGTGTAGAGATAAAGATATGGAACTGATAGACTGCGCCCTCATTGATAGTCATCTCATACTGTGTTATGCCAAATGGACTGATAGTGCACTTTTTGTTGTTTCTAATGCTTGCCAGGTCCCTAAAATTTTTAGTTTTTGTTACTTTTTGTATCTCCAACAAGGTTCTTATTTATCAGAATTAAACTCAGGAGAGGCCAGAGAAACCCTTTTAAATTCATAAAATTCGTTTTCGGCCGGGGGGCTTCGCCCCCCTGGACCCCCCACCAGGGCGCTGCCCCTGGACCCCGCCGGGGCCTTGGCGGCCCCTGGACCCCGGCCTTAAAAAAAGTTCAGTCTTGGAACAATTTTGGGCTCCCACCCATGTGATGGTTACAGTAGGAGAGGGGATGAGAAGAGACTGGTAAGGTTGACACTCAGCTTTAAGTGATGGTTAAGGGAGGAGAGAGGATGAGAAGAGAGTGGTAAGGTTGTCACTCAGCTTTAAGTGATGGTTACAGTAGGAGAGGGGATGAGAAGAGAGTGGTAAGGTTGACACTCAGCTTTAAGTGATGGTTACAGTAGGAGAGGGGATGAGAAGAGAGTAGTAAGGTTGACACTCAGCTTTAAGTGATGGTTACAGTAGGAGAGGGGATGAGAAGAGACTGGTATGGTTGACACTCAGCTTTAAGTGATGGTTACAGTAGGAGAGGGGATGAGAAGAGACTGGTAAGGTTGACACTCAGCTTTAAGTGATGGTTACAGTAGGAGAAGGGATGAGAAGAGACTGGTAAGGTTGACACTCAGCTTTAAGTGATGGTTACAGTAGGAGAGGGGATGAGAAGAGACTGGTAAGGTTGACACTCAGCTTTAAGTGATGGTTACAGTAGGAGAGGGGATGAGAAGAGAGTGGTAAGGTTGTCACTCAGCTTTAAGTGATGGTTACAGTAGGAGAGGGGATGAGAAGAGACTGTTAAGGTTGACACTCAGCTTTAAGTGATGGTTACAGTAGGAGAGGGGATGAGAAGAGAGTGGTAAGGTTGACACTCAGCTTTAAGTGATGGTTACAGTAGGAGAGGGGATGAGAAGAGAGTGGTAAGGTTGTCACTCAGCTTTAAGTGATGGTTACAGTAGGAGAGGGGATGAGAAGAGAGTGGTAAGGTTGACACTCAGCTTTAAGTGATGGTTACAGTATGAGAAGAGAGTGGTAAGGTTGTCACTCAGCTTTAAGTGATGGTTACAGTAGGCGAGGGGATGAGAAGAGAGTGGTAAGGTTGACACTCAGCTTTAAGTGATGGTTACAGTAGGAGAGGGGATGAGAAGAGAGTGGTAAGGTTGACACTCAGCTTTAAGTGATGGTTACAGTAGGCGAGGGGATGAGAAGAGACTGGTAAGGTTGACACTCAGCTTTAAGTGATGGTTACAGTAGGCGAGGGGATGAGAAGAGAGTGGTAAGGTTGACACTCAGCTTTAAGTGATGGTTACAGTAGGCGAGGGGATTAGAAGAGAGTGGTAAGGTTGACACTCAGCTTTAAGTGATGGTTACAGTAGGAGAGGGGATGAGAAGAGAGTGGTAAGGTTGACACTCAGCTTTAAGTGATGGTTACAGTAGGAGAGGGGATGAGAAGAGAGTGGTAAGGTTGACACTCAGCTTTAAGTGATGGTTACAGTAGGAGAGGGGAAGAGTGGTAAGGTTGTCACTCAGCTTTAAGTGATGGTTACAGTAGGAGAGGGGATGAGAAGAGACTGGTAAGGTTGACACTCAGCTTTAAGTGATGGTTACAGTAGGAGAGGGGATGAGAAGAGAGTGGTAAGGTTGTCACTCAGCTTTAAGTGATGGTTACAGTAGGAGAGGGGATGAGAAGAGAGTGGTAAGGTTGTCACTCAGCTTTAAGTGATGGTTACAGTAGGAGAGGGGATGAGAAGAGAGTGGTAAGGTTGTCACTCAGCATTAAGTGATGGTTACAGTAGGAGAGGGGATGAGAAGAGACTGGTAAGGTTGTCACTCAGCTTTAAGTGATGGTTACAGTAGGAGAGGGGATGAGAAGAGAGTGGTAAGGTTGTCACTCAGCTTTAAGTGATGGTTACAGTAGGAGAGGGGATGAGAAGAGAGTGGTAAGGTTGTCACTCAGCTTTAAGTGATGGTTACAGTAGGAGAGGGGATGAGAAGAGACTGGTAAGGTTGTCACTCAGCTTTAAGTGATGGTTACAGTAGGAGAGGGGATGAGAAGAGAATGGTAAGGTTGACACTCAGCTTTAAGTGATGGTTACAGTAGGAGAGGGGATGAGAAGAGAGTGGTAAGGTTGACACTCAGCTTTAAGTGATGGTTACAGTAGGAGAGGGGATGAGAAGAGAGTGGTAAGGTTGACACTCAGCTTTAAGTGATGGTTATAGTAGGAGAGGGGATGAGAAGAGAGTGGTAAGGTTGTCACTCAGCTTTAAGTGATGGTTACAGTAGGAGAGGGGATGAGAAGAGAGTAGTAAGGTTGTCACTCAGCTTTAAGTGATGGTTACAGTAGGAGAGGGGATGAGAAGAGAATGGTAAGGTTGACACTCAGCTTTAAGTGATGGTTACAGTAGGAGAGGGGATGAGAAGAGAGTGGTAAGGTTGACACTCAGCTTTAAGTGATGGTTAAGGGAGGAGAGGGGATGAGAAGAGAGTGGTAAGGTTGACACTCAGCTTTAAGTGATGGTTACAGTAGGAGAGGGGATAAGAAGAGAGTGGTAAGGTTGTCACTCAGCTTTAAGTGATGGTTACAGTAGGAGAGGGGATGAGTGGTAAGGTTGACACTCAGCTTTAAGTGATGGTTACAGTAGGAGAGGGGATGAGAAGAGAATGGTAAGGTTGACACTCAGCTTTAAGTGATGGTTACAGTAGGAGAGGGGATGAGAAGAGAATGGTAAGGTTGACACTCAGCTTTAAGTGATGGTTACAGTAGGAGAGGGGATGAGAAGAGACTGGTAAGGTTGACACTCAGCTTTAAGTGATGGTTAAGGGAGGAGAGGGGATGAGAAGAGAGTGGTAAGGTTGACACTCAGCTTTAAGTGATGGTTACAGTAGGAGAGGGGATGAGAAGAGAGTGGTAAGGTTGACACTCAGCTTTAAGTGATGGTTACAGTAGGAGAGGGGATGAGAAGAGAGTGGTAAGGTTGACACTCAGCTTTAAGTGATGGTTAAGGGAGGAGAGAGGATGAGAAGAGAGTGGTAAGGTTGTCACTCAGCTTTAAGTGATGGTTACAGTAGGAGAGGGGATGAGAAGAGACTGGTAAGGTTGACACTCAGCTTTAAGTGATGGTTAAGGGAGGAGAGAGGATGAGAAGAGAGTGGTAAGGTTGTCACTCAGCTTTAAGTGATGGTTACAGTAGGAGAGGGGATGAGAAGAGAGTGGTAAGGTTGACACTCAGCTTTAAGTGATGGTTACAGTAGGAGAGGGGATGAGAAGAGAGTGGTAAGGTTGTCACTCAGCTTTAAGTGATGGTTACAGTAGGAGAGGGGATGAGAAGAGAGTGGTAAGGTTGACACTCAGCTTTAAGTGATGGTTACAGTAGGAGAGGGGATGAGAAGAGAGTGGTAAGGTTGACACTCAGCTTTAAGTGATGGTTACAGTAGGAGAGGGGATGAGAAGAGAGTGGTAAGGTTGACACTCAGCTTTAAGTGATGGTTAAGGGAGGAGAGAGGATGAGAAGAGAGTGGTAAGGTTGTCACTCAGCTTTAAGTGATGGTTACAGTAGGAGAGGGGATGAGAAGAGAGTGGTAAGGTTGTCACTCAGCTTTAAGTGATGGTTACAGTAGGAGAGAGGATGAGAAGAGAGTGGTAAGGTTGACACTCAGCTTTAAGTGATGGTTACAGTAGGAGAGGGGATGAGAAGAGAGTGGTAAGGTTGTCACTCAGCTTTAAGTGATGGTTACAGTAGGAGAGGGGATGAGAAGAGAGTGGTAAGGTTGTCACTCAGCTTTAAGTGATGGTTACAGTAGGAGAGGGGATGAGAAGAGAGTGGTAAGGTTGACACTCAGCTTTAAGTGATGGTTACAGTAGGAGAGGGGATGAGAAGAGACTGGTAAGGTTGACACTCAGCTTTAAGTGATGGTTACAGTAGGAGAGGGGATGAGAAGAGAGTGGTAAGGTTGACACTCAGCTTTAAGTGATGGTTACAGTAGGAGAGGGGATGAGAAGAGAGTGGTAAGGTTGACACTCAGCTTTAAGTGATGGTTACAGTAGGAGAGGGGATGAGAAGAGACTGGTAAGGTTGACACTCAGCTTTAAGTGATGGTTAAGGGAGGAGAGGGGATGAGAAGAGAGTGGTAAGGTTGTCACTCAGCTTTAAGTGATGGTTACAGTAGGAGAGGGGATGAGAAGAGACTGGTAAGGTTGTCACTCAGCTTTAAGTGATGGTTACAGTAGGAGAGTGGATGAGAAGAGACTGGTAAGGTTGACACTCAGCTTTAAGTGATGATTAAGGGAGGAGAGAGGATGAGAAGAGAGTGGTAAGGTTGTCACTCAGCTTTAAGTGATGGTTACAGTAGGAGAGGGGATGAGAAGAGAGTGGTAAGGTTGACACTCAGCTTTAAGTGATGGTTACAGTAGGAGAGGGGATGAGAAGAGAGTGGTAAGGTTGACACTCAGCTTTAAGTGATGGTTACAGTAGGAAAGGGGATGAGAAGAGAGTGGTAAGGTTGTCACTCAGCTTGAAGTGATGGTTACAGTAGGGGAGGGGATGAGAAGAGAGTGGTAAGGTTGTCACTCAGCTTTAAGTGATGGTTAAGGGAGGAGAGAGGATGAGAAGAGACGGGTAAGGTTGACACTCAGCTTTAAGTGATGGTTACAGTAGGAGAGTGGATGAGAAGAGACTAGTAAGGTTGACACTCAGCTTTAAGTGATGGTTAAGGGAGGAGAGAGGATGAGAAGAGAGTGGTAAGGTTGTCACTCAGCTTTAAGTGATGGTTACAGTAGGAGAGGGGATGAGAAGAGAGTGGTAAGGTTGACACTCAGCTTTAAGTGATGGTTACAGTAGGAGAGGGGATGAGAAGAGACTGGTAAGGTTGACACTCAGCTTTAAGTGATGGTTAAGGGAGGAGAGAGGATGAGAAGAGAGTGGTAAGGTTGACACTCAGCTTTAAGTGATGGTTACAGTAGGAGAGGGGATGAGAAGAGACTGGTAAGGTTGACACTCAGCTTTAAGTGATGGTTAAGGGAGGAGAGAGGATGAGAAGAGAGTGGTAAGGTTGACACTCAGCTTTAAGTGATGGTTACAGTAGGAGAGGGGATGAGTGGTAAAGTTGACACTCAGCTTTAAGTGATGGTTACAGTAGGAGAGGGGATGAGAAGAGAGTGGTAAGGTTGACACTCAGCTTTAAGTGATGGTTACAGTAGGAGAGGGGATGAGAAGAGAGTGGTAAGGTTGTCACTCAGCTTTAAGTGATGGTTACAGTAGGAGAGGGGATGAGAAGAGAGTGGTAAGGTTGACACTCAGCTTTAAGTGATGGTTACAGTAGGAGAGGGGATGAGAAGAGACTGGTATGGTTGACACTCAGCTTTAAGTGATGGTTACAGTAGGAGAGGGGATGAGAAGAGAGTGGTAAGGTTGTCACTCAGCTTTAAGTGATGGTTACAGTAGGAGAGGGGATGAGAAGAGAGTGGTAAGGTTGACACTCAGCTTTAAGTGATGGTTACAGTAGGAGAGGGGATGAGAAGAGACTGGTATGGTTGACACTCAGCTTTAAGTGATGGTTACAGTAGGAGAGGGGATGAGTGGTAAGGTTGACACTCAGCTTTAAGTGATGGTTACAGTAGGAGAGGGGATGAGAAGAGACTGGTAAGGTTGACACTCAGCTTTAAGTGATGGTTAAGGGAGGAGAGGGGATGAGAAGAGAGTGGTAAGGTTGACACTCAGCTTTAAGTGATGGTTACAGTAGGAGAGGGGATGAGAAGAGACTGGTAAGGTTGACACTCAGCTTTAAGTGATGGTTAAGGGAGGAGAGAGGATGAGAAGAGAGTGGTAAGGTTGTCACTCAGCTTTAAGTGATGGTTACAGTAGGAGAGGGGATGAGAAGAGAGTGGTAAGGTTGACACTCAGCTTTAAGTGATGGTTACAGTAGGAGAGGGGATGAGAAGAGAGTAGTAAGGTTGACACTCAGCTTTAAGTGATGGTTACAGTAGGAGAGGGGATGAGAAGAGACTGGTATGGTTGACACTCAGCTTTAAGTGATGGTTACAGTAGGAGAGGGGATGAGAAGAGAGTGGTAAGGTTGACACTCAGCTTTAAGTGATGGTTACAGTAGGAGAGGGGATGAGAAGAGACTGGTAAGGTTGACACTCAGCTTTAAGTGATGGTTACAGTAGGAGAGGGGATGAGAAGAGACTGGTAAGGTTGACACTCAGCTTTAAGTGATGGTTACAGTAGGAGAGGGGATGAGAAGAGAGTGGTAAGGTTGTCACTCAGCTTTAAGTGATGGTTACAGTAGGAGAGGGGATGAGAAGAGACTGTTAAGGTTGACACTCAGCTTTAAGTGATGGTTACAGTAGGAGAGGGGATGAGAAGAGAGTGGTAAGGTTGACACTCAGCTTTAAGTGATGGTTACAGTAGGAGAGGGGATGAGAAGAGAGTGGTAAGGTTGACACTCAGCTTTAAGTGATGGTTACAGTAGGAGAGGGGATGAGAAGAGAGTGGTAAGGTTGTCACTCAGCTTTAAGTGATGGTTACAGTAGGAGAGGGGATGAGAAGAGAGTGGTAAGGTTGACACTCAGCTTTAAGTGATGGTTAGGGGATGAGAAGAGAGTGGTAAGGTTGTCACTCAGCTTTAAGTGATGGTTACAGTAGGCGAGGGGATGAGAAGAGAGTGGTAAGGTTGACACTCAGCTTTAAGTGATGGTTACAGTAGGAGAGGGGATGAGAAGAGAGTGGTAAGGTTGACACTCAGCTTTAAGTGATGGTTACAGTAGGCGAGGGGATGAGAAGAGACTGGTAAGGTTGACACTCAGCTTTAAGTGATGGTTACAGTAGGAGAGGGGATGAGTGGTAAGGTTGACACTCAGCTTTAAGTGATGGTTACAGTAGGAGAGGGGATGAGAAGAGACTGGTAAGGTTGACACTCAGCTTTAAGTGATGGTTAAGGGAGGAGAGGGGATGAGAAGAGAGTGGTAAGGTTGACACTCAGCTTTAAGTGATGGTTACAGTAGGAGAGGGGATGAGAAGAGACTGGTAAGGTTGACACTCAGCTTTAAGTGATGGTTAAGGGAGGAGAGAGGATGAGAAGAGAGTGGTAAGGTTGTCACTCAGCTTTAAGTGATGGTTACAGTAGGAGAGGGGATGAGAAGAGAGTGGTAAGGTTGACACTCAGCTTTAAGTGATGGTTACAGTAGGAGAGGGGATGAGAAGAGAGTAGTAAGGTTGACACTCAGCTTTAAGTGATGGTTACAGTAGGAGAGGGGATGAGAAGAGACTGGTATGGTTGACACTCAGCTTTAAGTGATGGTTACAGTAGGAGAGGGGATGAGAAGAGACTGGTAAGGTTGACACTCAGCTTTAAGTGATGGTTACAGTAGGAGAAGGGATGAGAAGAGACTGGTAAGGTTGACACTCAGCTTTAAGTGATGGTTACAGTAGGAGAGGGGATGAGAAGAGACTGGTAAGGTTGACACTCAGCTTTAAGTGATGGTTACAGTAGGAGAGGGGATGAGAAGAGAGTGGTAAGGTTGTCACTCAGCTTTAAGTGATGGTTACAGTAGGAGAGGGGATGAGAAGAGACTGTTAAGGTTGACACTCAGCTTTAAGTGATGGTTACAGTAGGAGAGGGGATGAGAAGAGAGTGGTAAGGTTGACACTCAGCTTTAAGTGATGGTTACAGTAGGAGAGGGGATGAGAAGAGAGTGGTAAGGTTGTCACTCAGCTTTAAGTGATGGTTACAGTAGGAGAGGGGATGAGAAGAGAGTGGTAAGGTTGACACTCAGCTTTAAGTGATGGTTAGGGGATGAGAAGAGAGTGGTAAGGTTGTCACTCAGCTTTAAGTGATGGTTACAGTAGGCGAGGGGATGAGAAGAGAGTGGTAAGGTTGACACTCAGCTTTAAGTGATGGTTACAGTAGGAGAGGGGATGAGAAGAGAGTGGTAAGGTTGACACTCAGCTTTAAGTGATGGTTACAGTAGGCGAGGGGATGAGAAGAGACTGGTAAGGTTGACACTCAGCTTTAAGTGATGGTTACAGTAGGCGAGGGGATGAGAAGAGAGTGGTAAGGTTGACACTCAGCTTTAAGTGATGGTTACAGTAGGCGAGGGGATTAGAAGAGAGTGGTAAGGTTGACACTCAGCTTTAAGTGATGGTTACAGTAGGAGAGGGGATGAGAAGAGAGTGGTAAGGTTGACACTCAGCTTTAAGTGATGGTTACAGTAGGAGAGGGGATGAGAAGAGAGTGGTAAGGTTGACACTCAGCTTTAAGTGATGGTTACAGTAGGAGAGGGGAAGAGTGGTAAGGTTGTCACTCAGCTTTAAGTGATGGTTACAGTAGGAGAGGGGATGAGAAGAGACTGGTAAGGTTGACACTCAGCTTTAAGTGATGGTTACAGTAGGAGAGGGGATGAGAAGAGAGTGGTAAGGTTGTCACTCAGCTTTAAGTGATGGTTACAGTAGGAGAGGGGATGAGAAGAGAGTGGTAAGGTTGTCACTCAGCTTTAAGTGATGGTTACAGTAGGAGAGGGGATGAGAAAAGAGTGGTAAGGTTGTCACTCAGCATTAAGTGATGGTTACAGTAGGAGAGGGGATGAGAAGAGACTGGTAAGGTTGTCACTCAGCTTTAAGTGATGGTTACAGTAGGAGAGGGGATGAGAAGAGAGTGGTAAGGTTGTCACTCAGCTTTAAGTGATGGTTACAGTAGGAGAGGGGATGAGAAGAGAGTGGTAAGGTTGTCACTCAGCTTTAAGTGATGGTTACAGTAGGAGAGGGGATGAGAAGAGACTGGTAAGGTTGTCACTCAGCTTTAAGTGATGGTTACAGTAGGAGAGGGGATGAGAAGAGAATGGTAAGGTTGACACTCAGCTTTAAGTGATGGTTACAGTAGGAGAGGGGATGAGAAGAGAGTGGTAAGGTTGACACTCAGCTTTAAGTGATGGTTACAGTAGGAGAGGGGATGAGAAGAGAGTGGTAAGGTTGACACTCAGCTTTAAGTGATGGTTATAGTAGGAGAGGGGATGAGAAGAGAGTGGTAAGGTTGTCACTCAGCTTTAAGTGATGGTTACAGTAGGAGAGGGGATGAGAAGAGAGTAGTAAGGTTGTCACTCAGCTTTAAGTGATGGTTACAGTAGGAGAGGGGATGAGAAGAGAATGGTAAGGTTGACACTCAGCTTTAAGTGATGGTTACAGTAGGAGAGGGGATGAGAAGAGAGTGGTAAGGTTGACACTCAGCTTTAAGTGATGGTTAAGGGAGGAGAGGGGATGAGAAGAGAGTGGTAAGGTTGTCACTCAGCTTTAAGTGATGGTTACAGTAGGCGAGGGGATGAGAAGAGAGTGGTAAGGTTGACACTCAGCTTTAAGTGATGGTTAAGGGAGGAGAGGGGATGAGAAGAGAGTGGTAAGGTTGACACTCAGCTTTAAGTGATGGTTACAGTAGGAGAGGGGATGAGAAGAGAGTGGTAAGGTTGACACTCAGCTTTAAGTGATGGTTACAGTAGGAGAGGGGATGAGAAGAGAGTGGTAAGGTTGTCACTCAGCTTTAAGTGATGGTTACAGTAGGAGAGGGGATGAGAAGAGACTGGTAAGGTTGTCACTCAGCTTTAAGTGATGGTTACAGTAGAAGAGGGGATGAGAAGAGAGTGGTAAGGTTGTCACTCAGCTTTAAGTGATGGTTACAGTAGGAGAGAGGATGAGAAGAGAGTGGTAAGGTTGACACTCAGCTTTAAGTGATGGTTACAGTAGGAGAGGGGATGAGAAGAGAGTGGTATGGTTGACACTCAGCTTTAAGTGATGGTTACAGTAGGAGAGGGGATGAGAAGAGAGTGGTAAGGTTGACACTCAGCTTTAAGTGATGGTTACAGTAGGAGAAGGGATGAGAAGAGAGTGGTAAGGTTGACACTCAGCTTTAAGTGATGGTTACAGTAGGAGAGGGGATGAGAAGAGAGTGGTATGGTTGACACTCAGCTTTAAGTGATGGTTACAGTAGGAGAGGGGATGAGAAGAGAGTGGTAAGGTTGACACTCAGCTTTAAGTGATGGTTACAGTAGGAGAGGGGATGATATTGGTGGATGTCCAGGGATGTCCTTTGGTGGTGCTAAAGGTTGACATTGAGCTGTGAAGTGCTTGGTCCGGGAGTAGAGGGAATCAGAGAGGGGAAGATAACATGACTACCTATCTTTCATGACCTACTTTTCAAGATTTCGTTGTAGGTCTAAAAGAAAAGACATTTTTATGGTGTTATGTTTGCGGTGGGGTTAACGGTCTGCAGAAAGACAATTATTGTGCAGAAATAGTCAAATATTACAAAGCAAATGGTAGTTTATGTTACAAGAAAGTTGTGTTCTGTGTTGTACGTACAACCCAATGTGTGTCACAGTGCACTAGGAGCGGCGGCAGTAGGCGGCAAACTGCTGGTCAGCGGTGGTTATGATGGAATCTCCTCCCTCAACTCTGTGGAAATATACGACGTCAAAACAGACAAGTGAGTGCATGTTTATCACACGTTTTCTGCTTGTTGTTTGTGTTTTTGTGAGTTTGTTGTTTCATTTTTGGCAGCTGATTTATGTACCTGAATGAAGATGTTTGTGTTTTAATCACAACTTTCTTTGTGTGGAATCTTTTTCTCATAAGTTTATTCATGTATTCTTTATACATGTGTGTGTGTGTGTGTGTGCTTGTGTGTGTGTGTGTGTGTGTGTGTGTGTGTGTGTGCTTGTGTGTGTGTGTGTGCTTGTGTGCTTGTGTGTGCATGTTGGTGTGTGTAGATGCTTGCTTGTGTGTCTGCATACGTTTAAAAGCTTTGCATTTGAGTACGGCAGATACTTCTTCTTTTACAATTGATTGTTTTTAAAAACACTCGACCTTTACTGTTCAAATGAGAGATTTTCTTGACCCTCACATTGAAGAGCAAAGTTCGTTTGGAGTCCAGTTTAAAAGAGTGTCAAGATTTTATGGATGTTGGTTAATACGCAAATGTAGCCACTGTCGTGAATAATCTTTGCTGCAATGAATAAAACACGATTCTGGATGGGAAGGAAGGGCATGGGATCATCTGTTTTCATATTGACCCTTGGCTTGGTGTGTTTGGATTAGCAGTCAGATACCAGTATAACAAGGGCAACCAGTGCAAATTCAAATATTGATTAAAATGAAAGGAGGGAGGGGGGAGGGGGCTGAAACCACAGAAAAACAAGTACATACACATGTAAATGGTCACTAATAACGGCACAGGAAATCATTATTCAGAAAGAGTCAGGGGGAGAGAGCTGAGATGAGACATACAAAACAAGGAGACAGAGACCGTCAGAGACAAACATAAGACTGAAGACAACAAAAATCTGAGAGAGAGACACAAACACGTAGGAAGACAGAAGAAAAAGAGACAGACAGTCAGAGACAGACAGGGACAGAGATAGACAGGGACAGAGATAGACAGGGACAGAGACAGACAGGGACAGAGATAGACAGGGACAGAGATAGACAGGGACAGAGATAGACAGGGACAGAGACAGACAGGGACAGAGATAGACAGGGACAGAGATAGACAGGGACAGAGACAGACAGGAACAGAGAAAGGCAGAGATGGACAGGGATAGACAGAGACAGAGACAGAGATAGTCAGTCAGAGATAGACAGGGACAGAGATAGACAGGGACAGAGATAGACAGGGACAGAGATAGACAGGGACAGAGACAGACAGGGACAGAGACAGACAGGGACAGAGATAGACAGGGACAGAGACAGACAGGGACAGAGACAGACAGGGACAGAGATAGACAGGGACAGAGACAGACAGGGACAGAGATAGACAGGGACAGAGATAGACAGGGACAGAGACAGACAGGGACAGAGACAGACAGTCAGAGATAGACAGGGACAGAGACAGACAGGCCACAGGGACAGAGACAGACAGTCAGAGATAGACAGGGACAGAGAAACAAACAGCAAGGATTGATGAGGCATGTCAATGCAGGGAAGAAATTATTGTCAAGTTGTTGATTTGTGCACAGCCTGCCACGCGTAGTGCATCAATGATTTCCCCTCTGACACTGACAGATGTCGTGTCCCTCTCTCCTGGTATGTGACAATGGCGGGGCGAGAGAGAGCTGGGGACGGTTCAATAGGCAAATCCTTTCTTTATTGGGAATGATGAATTGCCGGGCTGGGCTGTTTACTTAGATTTGACACACCGGCACAGCTGTTCAATGCCCCCTGCACTCATTTTTGTCTCCCTACCCCTCCCCCCATCCCTCTCCCACCAGGGTGCCTTTACCTTCCCTCTCCCCACCCCATCAAACTACTCTCTCCCCACCCCATCAGACTACTCTCTCCCCACCCCATCAGACTTCTCTCTCCCCACCCCGTCAGACTACTCTCTCCCCACCCCGTCAGACTACTCTCTCCCCACCCCATCAAACTACTCTCTCCCCACCCCATAAGACTTCTCTCTCCCCACCCCATCAGACTACTCTCTCCCCACCCCATCAGACTACTCTCTCCCCACCCCATCAAACTACTCTCTCCCTTGAGCTCATTCTGTTCCTCCTCTGTCTTTTTCACTGTGAGTTCTTTCCTCTAAATTATAGTTTTCTAGAGCAAGTCCTGCCTGTCCTTACCTCTCCCCATTTGACACACCCCCCCCCCCCCCCCCCCCCCCCCCGTTTTCTCTCTCTCTCTCCCTTCATTTCCTCATCTCCATTTCTTTCTGTCTCTTGAACTGAAGTGACAGCATTGCCCTTCCTACACTCCCCCCCCCCCCCCTACCCCCTCTCATTCCTTCTGCCTGACTCCCCCCCCCCCCTTCCCCTCTTTTTGTGCACCCTTTCCCCTGATTTGTAATATCATAGACCAAGATAAACTAGGTCATTTGGTTTAAACACAATTTTATTCAAAACACATGACATGAAACAAGTGACAAAAATGCAGCTAGGACACGAACTCAAGCAAATGTTTATTTGACGTGACCATAACAATGCTAAGTTACACAAGTTTTCATGATGGTGGACAACACAATTATTAACCAGAAGAACAAAATGTAGGAGGGGGGTATGGGGAACTTAATCAAAACAGGAGGATCTACACGGAGGGAAAAAAAAAAATTAAAAAAATAATAAAAAAATAAGGTGAGACTAGGAATGAAGCGCATGGGACGAGAACATCGATGCTGAGACAGTCATGCATTAAGTAAGTTCAGATAAATGTACATTTTCATGGAGAGGTCAGCATAAATAACGTTACGAATGTATGGAAGAAAGAAGAAGAAAAAAACAAAAACAAAAACCAACAAGTCGCGTAAGGCGAAATTACTACATTTAGTCAAGCTGTGGAACTCACAGAATAAAACTGAACGCACTGCATTTTTTCACAATGACCATAGTCCGCCGCTCGCGCAAACGGCAGTGAAATTGATGAGCCTGTATAGCGCGGTAGTGGTTGCGCTGTGCTGCATAGCACGCTTTTCTGTACCTCTCTTCGTTTTAACTTTCTGAGCGTGTTTTTAATCCAAACATATCATATCTATATGTTTTTGGAATCAGGAACCAACAAGGAATAAGTTGAATTGTTTTTAAATCGATTTTGGAAATTTTATTTTAATCATAATTTTTATATTTTTAATTTTCAATTTCAGAGCTTGTTTTTAATCCGAATATAACATATTTATATGTTTTTGGAATCAGAAAATGATGAAGAATAAGATTAACGTAATTTTAGATCGTTTTATAAAAAAATAATTTTAATTGCAATTTTCAGATTTTTAATGACCAAAGTCATTAATTAATTTTTAAGCCTCCAAACTGAAATGCAATACCAAAGTCCGGCCTTCATCGAAGAATACAGAATACAGAATACAGTATTTATTGAGCCAAGTGACATTAAAAAAAACATTTAAAGCACAAGGAATTTAGCGTAGTGTTGGTAAAATCACGCACACACACACACCCACACACACACTGACACACACACACACACGCCCACACATTCACTGACATACAGATTGCTTGGCCAAAATTTCAATCACTTTTATTGAAAAATGAGGGTGTGACAGTGCCGCCTCAACTTTTACAAAAAGACGGATATGACGTCATCAAAGACATTTATCCAAAAAATGAAAAAAACGTCTGGGGATATCATACCCAGGAACTCTCATGTAAAATTTCATAAAGATCGGTCCAGTAGTTTACTCTGCGCTCCACACACACACACAGACACAGACACACACACACACACACACACACACACACACACACAGACACACATACACCACGACCCTCGTCTCGATTCCCCCTCCATGTTAAAACATTTAGTCAAAACTTGACTAAATGTAAAAACACACACAAAATCGACAACAGCAAAACAAAAACAAGTCGCGTTAGGCGAAATAACAACATTTAGTCAAGCTGTCGAACTCACAGAATGAAACTGAACGCACTGCTTTTTTCTCCAAGACAACATACTCGTAGTTTCATCAGTCCACCGCTCGTGGCAAAGGCAGTGAAATCGACAAGCCATGCAGAATAGTGCGGTAGTGGTCGCGCTGAGCAGGATAACACGCTTTTCTGTATGTCTATTCTTTTTAGCTTACTGAGTTTGTTTTTAATCCAAACATATCATATCTGTATGTTTTTGGAATCAGGGACCGACAAGGAATAAGATGAAGTTGTTTTTAAATCGATTTCGGAAAAATAATTGTAATCATAATTTTTTATTTTTTTATTTTCAGAGCTTGTGTGTAATCCAAATACTAGAATGAATACCCGCTTCGCCGGGAAGAAGTAGAGCCGAATGATATCCGGCTTCGCCGGGAAGAAGTAGAGCCGAATACCCGGCTTCGCCGGGAAGAAGTAGAATGTGAGTGTGGATGAAAGCATTGTGGACAGTGACCTAAAAATAGTAACGGGAATATCCGGCTTCGCCGGGATGAAAGCGTTGTGGACAGTGACCTTCTAAGAATAGTAACGGGAAGGAAGGGAGATAAACGCGCAAAACACTGGAGAAGATAAGGAAGAGTTACTGGGAATGGATCTACAGAAAAACCAAAATCAGTTCAGCGCTGTGCGCTGACAGTACGTGTTGAAAATTCTCATCAACCAGGTTGTGTCCGGGGTCTTACCTGAATATGCCCACCAAATTTGAAGCAGATCCATCGAGAACTCTGGCCGTGCATCGCGAATACACACACACACACACACACACACACACACACACACACACACACACACACACACACACACACACACACACACACACACACACACACACACACACACACACACACACACACACACACACACACACACACACACACACACACACACACACACACAAGTCGTATATATATATAGATGTACAAAAATGACAATTTGCGACATCGAGCAACTGCTCTCCCATATAAGCACCCGACTCTCAGGCTCTGTACAAACTCAAATTAAGTGACATTTTCTAGCAGGACTGAGAACAGTAGGATAGCCGAGAGAACGGTGTGTTGGCATGTCTTCTGTATGCATCTCGCGCTTCGGTGAAAGAAAAAGAGAATGACAACAGCCGTGGTTTCTAAGGGGAGGTTTGAAACAAACAAAAAGTCAATATCTATGTACAGAGTTAATTTGGAGGAGCTGGTTTCCATCAGGAATGGAATCGAAATGGTGGCTCATCAAACAAAGTACTTAAAATCAAGAGTATCTGCCAAATGTTTTTGTGCATTTGTAATTGATACATATCATGTTGTTGTTATATCATATGGTGTATCAACAATAAAAGTTAACGAGTATGTTGGATGTTGGCAAAAAAGAGGGCGCCAGAAAATAATCAAACAACCAACAACAATGGACCGGGATCGCACAACTCTCATTAAAGTGTGAATCATACGATTGTGTAAATAAACTCAAATATTACACTTATTCTTGTATTGCGATGCAGCAATATTTAAATGTGCTGTGAATTCCTGCATCTTTAATAATCAACGAGTGAAAGGAGGGTACGGGTGTGAGTAACCGCAGTAATCTAGATATGTTATTATATACATAGACAGTAGAATACAAATGCGGATGCTATCTTCATGAATAACAACAACTAGGTCATTTGATTTTTTTTTTTTTTTAATGATTTGCTTGTTGTGTAGTTTGCAGTGTGAAGCCTTTGAAATTTGGGATCTAACCAAAGTACTGTATATCTACAGGGGATAGTCTGTAAATGGTGGTGTATTGTTCCTGTAACGTAGCAAGGAAAACATTCTACGTTTCTACTCATTTTTGTTTTATGGGTGAATTAAAGTAGGTCAAGATGGTTTGTCTTGGTGTTATAACTGTCGTGCAGTTTGGAGTGTGACGCCTTTGTTACTGTTCATCCCATAGCTTAACAAGTGTGACGCCTTTGTTACTGTTCATCCCATAGCTTAACAAGTGTGACGCCTTTGTTACTGTTCATCCCATAGCTTAACAAGTGTGACGCCTTTGTTACTGTTCATCCCATAGCTTAACAAGTGTGACGCCTTTGTTACTGTTCATCCCATAGCTTAACAAGTGTGACGCCTTTGTTACTGTTCATCCCATAGCTTAACAAGTGTGACGCCTTTGTTACTGTTCATCCCATAGCTTAACAAGTACATGCTGAAAACATTTTTGTTTTAGGACAGTTTTTCACAGCATTTTAAATAACTCCAACAAAATGATTTTGTTTATTGTGATTTTGGGGGTTAAGTTGAAGATTCAGCTTCGAAAATTAAGCTTGTAACAAATTATAGATTAAAAAAAAATCAAACAAATTTAGATGAAATACGAAAGGTATGTTACAGTTCAAAATGGCTTGAGCCAAATAAACAAATCATTAAATAATGGAAAAAGAAGGAAAGGAGGACAGCTAAATAGAATGTTGATGTAGCATAAACCTGGATGGTTTTCTGCATTTTCTCCTTAGTGTTTGGCTGCACAGTGCAGACTTTTTGAATTGCTGTGAATATAGATGTTATTTTGATGGCCTCTAGGGGCCAACACACTGACACTGGATTCATAGATCTGAATAAATATCTGAATAAATTACTTGTGATTTGGGTCATTAGTAATTTTTCTCCGTCTTGAATCTCAACCTATTGCACTGTTGTCCCCTACTGTCGATCGCACTCCAGAATTATTTAAGTCTTGCACAACTGTATAATCAGACATCTGGTCATATTTTTTTGATGCCATTTCTTCATCTTATTATTCTTACCTTCACGTTTTTCTGCTGCGCAATTTTATTATTTGATAAAAAATCTTCGTTGACAGTAAGGTGTGTATGTATATGCAGTGATAAATGTTTGTGGACAGTAAAGGTGTGTATGTATGCAGTGATAAATGTTTGTTGACAGTAAGGTGTGTATGTATATACAGTGATAAATGTTTGATGACAGTAAAGGTGTGTATGTATATGTAGTGATAAATGTTTGATGACAGTAAGGTGTGTATGTATATACAGTGATAAATGTTTGATGACAGTAAAGGTGTGTATGTATATGTAGTGATAAATGTTTGATGACAGTAAAGGTGTGTATGTATATACAGTGATAAATGTTTGATGACAGTAAGGTGTGTATGTATATGCAGTGATAAATGTTTGTTGACAGTAAGGTGTGTATGTATATGCAGTGATAAATGTTTGTTGGAATTCTGAAAAGTGATTTTGTTGTTTGATTTTGATGAAACAATCTTGCAGTCCTTCTTACAGCCAGGTTTACCTCCTTCATATTCTTATCTTTCTAAGAAGAGACTTTGAGGTATAATCTTCAGTAGTTCACAACAAAAGCCTGAAGGCTCGGAAAGCACAAACACATACATGCATTAAATAGAACAATGGATAGCACTGTAGCAATTATTGCATATTGCACCTCGCTTCTTCCTGAAAGAAGGAACTGGCATATCTGCAAAGGAAACCTTAATATGAAATATGAAATGAAATTTATGCGAGTATAATTAGTGCATTCTGGCATGACCGTTCTGGATTCTGAGCAAGACTGTAACTATAGTCCTCACTCTGGTCATATTGTTATAATGTATATGCATATAATAACCTAAATATGGTGTGTGATACAGGTGGGTGCTGGTGGCCCCCATGAAATGTCACCGCAGTGCATCGGGCATGGCTGTGCTGGAGGGAGAGATCTACTGCTGTGGCGGCCATGACGGACTCTCCATTTTTGACTCGGTCAGTTGTGCTGCTTTCTGTGACTTTTTTCTCAGTTTTTAACAAATTGCAAATATGGTGAGATAGATCTCAAATTTGTGAATACAGCAGGATCAGTCTTGGTGGTAACTTTGATGTTTTGTGTGTAATGTTTTTGTGTGTGACGTACTATGTGGTAACTTTGGTGGTTTGTGTGTAATGTTTTTGTGTGTGACGTACTATGTGGTAACTTTGATATTTTGTGTGTAATGTTTTTGTGTGTGACCTACTATGTGGTAACTTTGGTGGTTTGTGTGTAATGTTTTTATGTGTGACGTACTATGTGGTAACTTTGGTGTTTTGTGTGTAATGTTTTTGTGTGTGACGTACTATGTGGTAACTTTGATGTTTTGTGTGTAATGTGTTTGTGTGTGACGTACTATGTGGTAACTTTGGTGGTTTGTGTGTAATGTGTTTGTGTGTGACGTACTATGTGGTAACTTTGGTGTTTTGTGTGTAATGTTTTTATGTGTGACGTACTATGTGGTAACTTTGGTGGTTTGTGTGTAATGTTTTTATGTGTGACGTACTATGTGGTAACTTTGGTGTTTTGTGTGTAATGTTTTTATGTGTGACGTACTATGTGGTAACTTTGGTGTTTTGTGTGTAATGTTTTTATGTGTGACGTACTATGTGGTAACTTTGGTGGTTTGTGTGTAATGTTTTTATGTGTGACGTACTATGTGGTAACTTTGGTGTTTTGTGTGTAATGTTTTTATGTGTGACGTACTATGTGGTAACTTTGGTGTTTTGTGTGTAATGTTTTTGTTTTGTTTTGTTTTTTAAGGTGGGGGGGGGGGGGGGGGTGGGGTTACCTTATCTGTTTAGCTTTATTGTACTCCAATATTAGAGGTTCCATGGTAGAAAATAACAAGATCACTTGCAACACAATCACTTTGCCCTCTGTTTGTCCTCCAGGTGGAATGCTACGACTGCACCCTGGGAACGTGGCGGGACGTGCCCCCGATGAGGTCTAAGCGCTGTCGACTGGGCGTGGCCACTCTCAAGGGCAAGCTCTACGCCATTGGCGGCTACGACGGCGCCGTGTTCCAGCGTACAGTGGAGCGTTACGACACCGAGACCGGCAAGTGGACCGACGTGGCGCCCATGAACATCAAGCGCAGCCGAGTGGCAGTGGCCGCCACGTACGGAAAACTGTTCGCTATCGGCGGTTACGACGGTCAGACAAAACTGTCGTCGACAGAAATGTACGACCCAGACTTGAACAAGTGGGTGTTTGTGGCGCCCATGATCGCGCACGAAGGGGGCGTGGGGGTCGGCATTGTCCCCAACTGTGAATCCAGCATGGACTGATGTGACAAAGAGGTCGGAACCTGGAAGGTTGCGGACAGGTTGTGCAAGTGTTGGGGCTGCTGAAGACAGGCTTGACATGAGACGCTCGTCTTTCTACCCTGGAACCACCCTTTTAACACCTTCACAAATCTGACAAAGTCAGGTCTTAAAAAGGGGATAGTCTGTAAATGGTGGTATATCTACACGGGATAGTCTGTAAATGGTGGTATATCTACAGGGGATAGTCTGTAAATGGTGGTATATCTACACGGGATAGTCTGTAAATGGTGGTATATCTACAGGGGATAGTCTGTAAATGGTGGTATATCTACACGGGATAGTCTGTAAATGGTGGTATATCTACAGGGGATAATCTGTAAATGGTGGTATATCTACTCGGGATAGTCTGTAAATGGTGGTATATCTACGGGGGATAGTCTGTAAATGGTGGTATATCTACAGGGGATAGTCTGTAAATGGTGGTATATCTACACGGGATAGTCTGTAAATGGTGGTATATCTACACGGGATAGTCTGTAAATGGTGGTATATCTACAGGGGATAGTCTGTAAATGGTGGTATATCTACACGGGATAGTCTGTAAATGGTGGTATATCTACAGGGGATAGTCTGTAAATGGTGGTATATCTACAGGGGATTGTCTGTAAATGGTGGTATATCTACAGGGGATTGTCTGTAAATGGTGGTATATCTACACAGCATAGTCTGTAAATGGTGGTATATTTACAGGGGATAGCCTGTAAATGGTGGTATATCTACAGGGGATAGTCTGTAAATGGTGGTATATCTACACGGGATAGTCTGTAAATGGTGGTATATATACAGGGGATAGTCTGTAAATGGTGGTATATCTACACGGGATAGTCTGTAAATGGTGGTATATCTACACGGGATAGTCTGTAAATGGTGGTATATCTACACAGGATAGTCTGTAAATGGTGGTATATCTACAGGGGATAGTCTGTAAATGGGGGTATATCTATGGGGGTTGGCTGTAAATGGTGGTATATCTACACGGGATAGTCTGTAAATGGTGGTATATCTACAGGGGATAGTCTGTAAATGGTGGTATATCTACACGGGATAGTCTGTAAAAGGTGGTATATCTTCACGGGATAGTCTGTAAATGGTGGTATATCTACAGGGGATAGTCTGTAAATGATGGTATATCTACAGGGGATAGTCTGTAAATGGTGGTATATCTACACGGGATAGTCTGTAAATGGTGGTATATCTACAAGGGATAGTCTGTAAATGGTGGTATATCTACAGGGGATAGTCTGTAAATGGTGGTATATCTACAGGGGATAGTCTGTAAATGGTGGTATATCTACAGGGGATAGTCTGTACATGGTGGTATATCTACCCGGGATAGTCTGTAAATGGTGGTATATCTACACGGGATAGTCTGTAAATGGTGGTATATCTACAGGGGATAGTCTGTACATGGTGGTATATCTACAGGGGATAGTCTAGAAATGGTGGTATATCTACAGGGGATAGTCTGTAAATGGTGGTATATCTACACGGGATAGTCTAGAAATGGTGGTATATCTACAGGGGATAGTCTGTAAATGGTGGTATATCTACACGGGATAGTCTGTAAATGGTGGTATATCTACAGGGGATAGTCTGTAAATGGTGGTATATCTACACGGGATAGTCTGTAAATGATGGTATATATACAGGGGATAGTCTGTAAATGGTGGTATATCTACAGGGGATAGTCTGTAAATGATGGTATATCTACACGGGATAGTCTGTAATATACAGGGGATAGTCTGTAAATGGTGGTATATCTACACAGGATAGTCTGTAAATGGTGGTATATTTACACAGGATAGTCTGTAAATGGTGGTATATCTACAGGGGATAGTCTGTAAATGGTGGTATATCTACACAGGATAGTCTGTAAATGGTGGTATATCTACACGGGATAGTCTGTAAATGGTGGTATATCTACAGGGGATAGTCTGTAAATGGTGGTATATCTACAGGGGATAGCCTGTAAATGGTGGTATATCTACAGGGAATAGTCTGTAAATGGTGGTATATCTACAGGGGATTGTCTGTAAATGGTGGTATATCTACAGGGGATAGTCTGTAAATGGTGGTATATCTACACAGCATAGTCTGTAAATGGTGGTATATTTACAGGGGATAGCCTGTAAATGGTGGTATATCTACAGGGGATAGTCTGTAAATGGTGGTATATCTACACGGGATAGTCTGTAAATGGTGGTATATATACAGGGGATAGTCTGTAAATGGTGGTATATATACAGGGGATAGTCTGTAAATGGTGGTATATCTACAGGGGATAGTCTGTAAATGGTGGTATATCTACAGGGGATAGTCTGTACATGGTGGTATATCTACACGGGATAGTCTGTAAATGGTGGTATATCTACACGGGATAGTCTGTAAATGGTGGTATATCTACAGGGGATAGTCTGTACATGGTGGTATATCTACAGGGGATAGTCTAGAAATGGTGGTATATCTACAGGGGATAGTCTGTAAATGGTGGTATATCTACAGGGGATAGTCTGTAAATGGTGGTATATCTACAGGGGATTGTCTGTAAATGGTGGTATATATACAGGGGATAGTCTGTAAATGGTGGTATATCTACAGGGGATAGTCTGTAAATGGTGGTATATCTACAGGGGATAGTCTGTAAATGGTGGTATATATACAGGGGATAGTCTGTAAATGGTGGTATATCTACAGGGGATAGTCTGTAAATGGTGGTATATCTACAGGGGATAGTCTGTAAATGGTGGTATATCTACAGGGGATTGTCTGTAAATGGTGGTATATCTACAGGGGATTGTCTGTAAATGGTGGTATATCTACACAGCATAGTCTGTAAATGGTGGTATATTTACAGGGGATAGCCTGTAAATGGTGGTATATCTACAGGGGATAGTCTGTAAATGGTGGTATATCTACACGGGATAGTCTGTAAATGGTGGTATATCTACAGGGGATAGTCTGTAAATGGGGGTATATCTACGGGGGTTGGCTGTAAATGGTGGTATATCTACGGGGGTTGGCTGTAAATGGTGGTATATCTACGGGGGTTGGCTGTAAATGGTGGTATATCTACGGGGGTTGGCTGTAAATGGTGGTATATCTACGGGGGTTGGCTGTAAATGGTAGTATATCTACGGGGGTTGGCTGTAAATGGTGGTATATCTACGGGGGTTGGCTGTAAATGGTGGTATATCTACGGGGGTTGGCTGTAAATGGTGGTATATCTAGAGGTTGTGAACAGAAAAGCTGTAAAATCAAGGTCTTTGAAGGGGGGTCTTTGAAGGGGGGTCTTTGAAGGGGGGTCGTTAAAAGGGGGTCTTTGAAGGGGGGTCTTTGAAGGGGGGTCGTTAAAGGGGGGTCTTTGAAGGGGGGTCTTTGAAGGGGGGTCTTTGAAGGGGGGTCTTTAAAGGGGGTCTTTAAAGGGGGTCTTTGAAGGGGGGTCTTTGAAGGGGGGGTCTTTAAAGGGGGGTCTTTGAAAAGGGTCTTTGAAGGGGGGTCTTTGAAGGGGGGTCTTTCAAGGTGAGTCTTTAAAGGGGGGTCTTTAAAGGGGGGTCTTTAAAGGGGGGTCTTTGAAGGGGGGTTCCAGGGTACCCGGCCCCATGTTAGAAAGACAAGTGTTGCAGCTGTTTGCTGTGGGGCACAGAGTATAGTGAAAAAAGCTCATTTAGTAACTCTGGATTTTGTACCAATCTTTCCCTGCTCCCTGCAAAACACTGTACTGGGTATGAAAACCAGCGGGGCATGTTGTCGGTGTTAAAATGACAATACAAGAACAGCCATTTTGCACGTACATGTGCGATACAAACTTCAAACTGGAAGGTCACAAATACCACAGTCACTTCGTTGTTTAGATCACAAATACTTTTTCCTTTTCGCAAGTTCTATAAACAGTTTGGTAAACATAAAGTGTATATCAAAACGTTCTATAAACAGTTTGGTAAGCATAAAGTGCATATCAAAACGTTCTATAAACAGTTTGGTAAACATAAAGTGTATATCAAAACGTTCTATAAACAGTTTGGTAAGCATAAAGTGCATATCAAAACGTTCTATAAACAGTTTGGTAAACATAAAGTGTATATCAAAACGTTCTATAAACAGTTTGGTAAACATAAAGTGTATATCAAAACGTTAATGCAAAAAGATTTTGGTAGATTCTGTATCGGTTTTTTCTACAACTAAGTTTTTAGAATTGTGATGGCTTTATGCATTTAGTGTATATATTTTCTTTTTCTAAGTTTCATTAATGATGCAGTTTGCAGTTTACTGTTGGAGAAGGGCAACTTTTTCTCTTTGTTTCTCTTTATTTATTTGCAGGATTCAATGATTTTTGATTTTCTTGAATGCAAGAGTTGTTTTTTATGTCTTTCTACCAGCGTGAAACAAAATCTAGTCAGATTTCTCAAAAAAGTATTGGATATATTTCATGCTGATAAATGCAACGTGTTCTGTGATGATCTTTGATGGTGTGGATGGTTATTTCACAACCCCTTTCAATGCTTTATTTATCACAGTTTGAATTTGTTGTCTCCTTAGCTGATTGCCACACAATTGCATTGGCCGGTAGAATTGAGTTTGTTGTCTCCTTAGCTGATTGCCACACAATTGCATTGGCCGGTAGAATTGAGTTTGTGCTTGTTTGCTTTATAAAAAATTGATTATTTTGCGTTTAACGTCAGTCCAAGAAAAAAGATGTATACATAATAGCGAGTCATCAGATGTAAGAATAACTCAACTCTTTCACTTGCATTTTTTGTGTGCATGTATTTCTGAAACAATTTTTCATAATTATTTCTAACACCTCCCCCCCCCCCCCCCCCCCCCCCCCCCCCCCCACCAGTTCCTTGGTAGGTAAGAATAATATGTATTGGCCAGTTACATGTTCTACAGTTCAGATTTATGCAACAGTTGTGTATTACTGTGAGCACATTTTGTGAAAGAAAGCAAAGAACAAGCAATAAGAGTTTGAACAAGCAGACCATTAGTTTCATCTCAGCTTGTTGACTCTGTGTCACATTAATTGCCAAGAACAAAACTAGTCAGCATTTCTTTAATGGTGGGTGTTTAACTCAATGTCTCCCAGGTACGGATATATCCGTACCCACTCATATGGCTCTATCTGGCCAGGTACGGATATATCCGCTCAGACTGTTAGCTTCAGTCGCTTCCTGTAACGTCCATCAAACGCCTGCATCCCAACGTGTTGATACACAGTTTCTACAAAGTTACTACAATTCTGAGTGACCTGCTGCAGCACAGCTGGTCTCGGCTAAAATAAACTTGGTCAACATAGGCCTTCTGTATTTAAATTTTTTAATTTTTTTTGGTAATTATTGTTTGGATTCTGTTACATTTACTGTGAAATTGTGGGGAAAAGGTTAAACGTTCACTCCATGGAAAATGTCCGAGTGTGTGAGTCTGTGAACACACATTTCCAGATAAAAAAAAAAGCATGCTTTTGAATGATAGTTTTGTTCACTATAACCAGAATATCACCATGTCTTAGTTCACATTTAGTGGAAAACACCGAGTTGTTAAATTATGAAGTAGCAAGTTCCCGCTTCTGTGCACAGGCAGGTAGTGTGTACTGTAGCTCTTCTGTTAATAGACTTCAAAAGGCCGAACGTTCCTTCTTGATATTAGAGCCACAAACATTGTAAAGAGAGAATCTGAGACAGCCGGGTCTGACAAGACGTATAATATGGACGTAGACCGTCTTGAAATCCAGATTTCACTGTACATTTACTGATTTCACTGTACATTTACTGATTTCACTGTACATTTACTGATTTCACTGTACATTTACTGATTTCACTGTACATTTACTGATTTCACTGTACATTTACTGAAAGCTTGTTGCATTTGTCAGTGTATTTTCTGGTGAAGTGGTGGTAATTATCAGATTTCACTGTACATTTACTGAAAGCTTGTTGCATTTTTTTAGTGTATTTTCCAGTGAAGTGGTGGTAATTATCAGATTTCAAGAAAGCGTATACAAACAGATGTTGAAAACCATAATACATTGTGCAGAAACTGGTATATGTCAGATGGTCCTTATCTTCTGCTGTGTGAAATTTAATTTGACAAATCATATATTTTGTTGTTTGCATTCCGCTTTAATCTGTATTAGCCTACTACATGAAATTTCTCACAGAAAAATAGACTTTTTAGTTTTTACATTTAGTCAAGTTTTGTTTTTCTCTGTGATCATAATACGGTCTGTTTTAAGACAGTCTGCAGTTGCAAAAAGATATTTGTTAACTATTCTCTATGTAGTATGTTAGTACATTAGATTAATGGGCGGGGATATAGCTCAGTTGGTAGCGCGCTGGATTTGTATTCAGTTGGCCGCTGTCAGCGTGAGTTCGATCCCAGGTTCGGCGGAAATTTATTTCACATAGTCAACTTTGTGTGCAGACTCTCTTCTGTGTCCGAACCTCCCCCCGTGTACACTACATTGGGTGTGCACGTTAAAGATCCCACGATTGACAAAAGGGTCTTTCCTGGCAAAATTGCTTAGGCACAGTTAATAATTGTCTACCTATACCCGTGTGACTTGGAATAATAGGCCGTGAAAGGTAAATATGCGCCAAAATGGCTGCAATCTACTGGCCGTATAAAATTTCATCTCGCACGGCATCACTGCAGAGCGCCTAGAACTGTACCCACGGAATATGCGCGATATAAGACTCATTGATTGATTGATTGATTGATTAATACGACGTTAAACACCAAATAAAGAAAGAAAGAAAGTACATTAGATTAATGTGACATGATGTTTGACCATCTCTCCTCTCCTCGTAATAAGAGGTATGGTAACTATTCTCTATGTAGTATGTTAGGACATTAGATTAATGTGACATGATATTTGACCATCTCTCCTCTCCTTGTAATAAGAGGCATGGTAACTATGAGTAGGCCAGCATTCCGTCTGTTATTTCTGTCATTAAAAAAGCATCTTTGTGATTTTTCTTTCTCATTACAGTATTCAATATTATGGATATATCATGCAGTCTTGTCACAAACCTGCAGTAGATTCTACCCATTGTTTGGTGACAGATTCTTTTTGTGTTTACATCCATTGAAAAATGTGAGGTTTAATTGAAAGGGCAGACGATATATGTTACAGTGGAACCCCCCTTTTAAGACCAAGAAAATCAGGTCTGAAAATGGCGCTAAATTTACAGAGGTTGTGAGGGGAAAATCTGAGGAAAGAGGGTCTGAAAAAGGGGAGTCTTAAATTGGGGGGGCTAAAAAGGAGAGTCTTAAATTGGGGGGGCTATAAAGGGGAGTCTTAAATTGGGGGGGCTATAAAGGGGGGTTCCACTGCCAATAAGAATGACATATTGGTTGATATTCCATGTGTTTAGTGATTTGTTTTCATGTCACTGTGAACTTCATTGTGGTGCACTCTTTTCATGTCACTGTGAACTTCATAGTGGTGCACTCTTTTCATGTCACTGTGAACTTCATAGTGGTGCACTCTTTTCATGTCACTGTGAACTTCATAGTGGTGCACTCTTTTCATGTCACTGTGAACTTCATAGTGGTGCACTCTTTTCATGTCACTGTGAACTTCATAGTGGTGCACTCTTTTCATGTCACTGTGAACTTCATAGTGGTGCACTCTTTTCATGTCACTGTGAACTTCATAGTGGTGCACTCTTTTCATGTCACTGTGAACTTCATTGTGGTGCACTCTTTTCATGTCACTGTGAACTTCATAGTGGTGCACTCTTTTCATGTCACTGTGAACTTCATTGTGGTGCACTCTTTTCATGTCACTGTGAACTTCATAGTGGTGCACTCTTTTCATGTCACTGTGAACTTCATTGTGGTGCACTCTTTTCATGTCACTGTGAACTTCATAGTGGTGCACTCTTTTCATGTCACTGTGAACTTCATTGTGGTGCACTCTTTTCATGTCACTGTGAACTTCATTGTGGTGCACTCTTTTCATGTCACTGTGAACTTCATAGTGGTGCACTCTTTTCATGTCACTGTGAACTTCATTGTGGTGCACTCTTTTCATGTCACTGTGAACTTCATTGTGGTGCACTCTTTTCATGTCACTGTGAACTTCATTGTGGTGCACTCTTTTCATGTCACTGTGAACTTCATTGTGGTGCACTCTTTTCATGTCACTGTGAACTTCATTGTGGTGCACTCTTTTCATGTCACTGTGAACTTCATAGTGGTGCACTCTTTTCATGTCACTGTGAACTTCATAGTGGTGCACTCTTTTCATGTCACTTGTAAGAGATTTGAAATAAAGAAGATCCGTAATTATCCTTATTAATCTCCTTCCAGATTCTTTATATGTGCACACACACACACACAGTCAATCATCTGACTCCCGCTCAGAAGTTTAGGAAAGCAGAGAGAAGATTAGAAGAATTTGTAGTCTTTCACCAACTCATTCTTTCCAAACAATAGCCAATGGTTTAATTAGAACATACAAATTGGTTTGTTTCTGACATAGCAAATATCAACTCATTCCTCAAATTCTCAAATACTTTCTTGCTTACAATAATCAATTCATGACCTTTTGAAACTCATTCATTCATTGTCAACGTCAGAACATATTTACAAGGACAAGAAAGCAAATAAACAAAACATAACTTTTACGTTATGTAGAGGTGACGATGTAGCTAGCCTTCAACCTTACGGCCTCCATCGCACCCTCGCCACCCTGGCACCACCCCGCACAAGTCAGACTGGGGCGGCCTGTTACAAAATATAACACCCTACTGTAACAACTAACAATATTCAAAAACACACCAACCGAGCACAAGAAAATTATACGATTCCGAAATTATTCAAGTACACAAGTCATGTCCGCGCATACAAAAGAAATGTTCAAGTTCACACAAAACTAGCAAAGTACCTCATCTTCCAATATGGCGGCATCCATACAACATTCCAAGTCATCCCGGCAATGTTTCCCGGTTCCAAGGTTGACATCAAAAGCAAGAGCAGGTTTTCTCATCCGAGAGCCCAGGTCGAATGACTTTCAATTGTCAGGCAGTTTACAATCACAACTCACAAAATCAGGCGGTTGCGATTATAACGTGAACAACTCGCACAGTTGTAAATTCACGTGCCGCGAACCCAGTTTGACCGTCCGTAGCTAACCATGGAATTTTACTGAACTGTTAAAAGTTTCCACTCTCAAAGTTAAACCACTCCTGACAACCTCTTTGTATTACAAAAAGCACTAGTTATATCCCTTCAACTATAAACACCATAACCGCCATTCATTACATCACCCCTTTCCCCGATTAAAAAAAAATGTGAACCCAAAATGAACATTTTTTTTTCAAAAACTGTACAAGTATAAGTATTCCAGTAACAAGAAAAAATTTTAAATACATAAAAAAAAATATATAAATAGATTAATAAATAATCAAAGCATAAGGAAAACATTTATTAAATACTCTGTCCGTTCCCAAAGAGTGCAATCAGTTTACAACCAAAAGACAGTGCCATCCACCAAAAAAGTGACGAAAGCCACGAGGCTGTCCTTAAACATGAGCAACAATGGCAAGCATAATAAACCACATTTACGCCGCCGTGTAGATAATCACCCACTGTGTTAATCCACAATAGTTATACTCATGGACATTCAGCAATTTTCCCCTATTACTGAATGCAATAACATTGACGTTCTTGGTACCAAAGATCGCCAATAAAGTTTGAGTAGCCCCCGCTAAACTCAATACAGTAAACCTCGACTACAACACAAAATGGTACTAGCATCAAAAATATTCAAATACATTTTTCCAGCCAGATCAAATAAATAATCACAATGTGACAAAAAAAACAAGAACAAAATTAAATTAGTTCTTAATACATACACAGCATATCAACACTCACAGCACTAAAAGTATTGTCCTTGTTGATTGCAGAAAGTCTTTTCACTGTCCTTTCAACCATCATGTTCCATTCACTTCGTCAAGCGTGACAACACATCAGCCTCAAAATTCCTGACTCCAGGAATTGGCACTACTGTGAATGAATACTCTTGGAGAGACAGAGCCCATCGCAACAGTCGGCCGTTGGCAGTTTTGGACTGTCGTAAGTACGTCAACGGTCTGTGATCAGTCTCAACAAAGAAATGTGAGCCAAACAAGTAGCGATGGAATTTGTCAACTGCCCACACCAACGCTAGGCACTCTCTCTCCACAGTAGAGTATCTGGTTTCTCTTTCCAGCAGTTTTCTGCTGGCATACAGAACTGGATGAAGGACGTCGTCATCATCAGGCTGCATCAGGGCTGCTCCAATCCCCGTGGAGGATGCATCCGACCGCACTGTGAACGGCCTGGAAAAGTCTGGCAATCTCACCAGTGGTTCAGACGACAAAATTTCTTTGACCCTGTCAAAAGCCATCTGACACTCTTTTGACCAACGAACTTTGTTTGGTTGGTTCTTCTTTGTGAGTTCTACCAGGGGGGACACAATAGACGCGAAGCTTGGGACATAGCGCCTATAGAAACTGATGAGCCCTACCAATGACCGGACTTGTTTCTTTGTGGTTGGGACAGAGACATTCAAGATTTTGGACACTTTGGAGGGAACTGGACGCATGCTACCCTCCCCAACTATGTGACCCAAAAACTCAATAGAGTCAAACCCTGCCTCTACTTTCGACGGTCTCACAGTCAACCCATGTTTTCCCAGTTCTGTCAACAGTCCGTCAAGTGCCTCTAGATGCTCACACCAGTCTTCCGTGGCTACAAGTACGTCATCAAAGAAATGAACAGATTTGAACCTATCCAGATCCAACATCTTCATCATCCTCGCGAAAGTACTTGGTGCTGTACTCATTCCGAACGGCATCTTCTTGAACTGATATAGACCTTGAGGGGTACGAAAAGCCGTTTTTGCTCGATCAGACTCTGCCATCGGAATTTGCCAATAGCCCTTAGCCAGATCTATCTTCGTGAAATGCTGCCTGCCCTGCAATGAAGCAAACAGAACTTCCGGATCCGGTATTGGCTCAGCGTCAAACTCCGTAATCTTATTGAGGTGTCTGAAATCGATGCAAAAACGAGTACTTCCGTCCTTCTTCTTGACTAGAACAATAGGAGACGAGAACGGAGAAATAGACGGCTCTATTACGTCTAGATCTAACATCTTCTTCACTTCTTCTTCAACCACTTTCTGAGACTCAAATGGTAACGGATACTGTTTCACATTGACCACAGCACCTTCAGGAATCCTCACCATATGCTGCACTAGGTCACAAGTACCAGGCAAATCCGTCATTTTGTCCTGATGCTTCTGAAACACCGCCTGCACTTTTTGTTTTGCCTGCATAGACAAGTCTGGACTATAGACCACATCATCTACATTCTCAGTCTGAACTGTAGGAACTGACTGTAGTTTGACTTTCTGAATGTCTACCTCCTCTACTGCACTGGACCCACTGATCACTCCCAATGAGGCAACAACTGGGTTCTGACCAACAAACGACACCACACAACCAGACGACTCTTCCGATTTTCCTTGGCCAACTTTCTCGAACAGATCATGCAACGTTTTGTCATCCTTTTGCATTTTGGACAGTTTCTCAGCATTGATATCAAGTTGGGGAACTTTAGCGGTCAACAGCGGTCTAAAAGGACGTTCTTCTCTAGCTTTTTGACCTCTTGTCTGGACTGCGCTAGTAACCTCGACACATCCAAATGTACATCCCTGTATTCTTCCCAAAATGACGTCACATACTGGATTGTCGATCACACATGCCTCAACACTTCCAGAAAAGTATGGTGTATCCAGACTCACAATCGCAATGGGTAACCGAACTAAATCCCCACTGAACTGTCTACACACCTGTACCTTCCCAGTAAACTGATCATCTCTCACTAGGGACTTCCTGACCCCAACCGTGGAACACCCACTATCCAACATGACCGTGACCTCACTACCATTTAAGGTACCTTCACATGTCTGAATAGACTCGGGAAGTTCATCACTACCTGAAAATCCTACTGACGCCACAGACTGCTCGTCTTCACTACAGCTGGACTCTTCAACAGTGACAACGGATACTGAAGCAGTATGCATTTTTTTGGGACAATCTGCCAACTTGTGCGAAGTATCTTGACACCACCAACACTTCCTCTGATAGTTCTGACCACCTCTACCTCTACCAGCTTGACTAGCACCTCTGCCACCCTTATTATCAGGAGAGCTTTGTTCTGTCGGTGGGTTTGTGTCAGCCTGACTATTCTTCTTAGAAAACCTGTGACCACCTCGACCACCTGACCCTGAATGACCTCCTCTCCCACTTGGAAGACCGACATTAGCCAACAGAGGATCACTTGAACCTTTTGCTGCTAGGTTTTGACTAGGATGTGCTTCCCTGTATCTTTCAGCTGCGTCTATCATGGTTTGAGCGGTAGTATGCTTGTCTTCTTTCAGAAAAGTAACCAGAGACGACGCACAACTAGACAGAATCTGCTCTCTGAGCACCAAGTCACAGAGCAAAGCGAAATCTGTGCCAACTCCAGCCATATCTGTCCATCTAGTGAAATATCTTCTCATGCGGGAGAAAAAGACATGCATGGTTTCACCAGATTCAGGTTTGCATGAGCGAAACTGCGTTCTGAACCCTTCTTCAGTACATTTGAATCTCTTCAACAAATGCGCTGACAGTTTGGCATAGTCATTAGTATCTTCTACTGGTAACTCTTGAAAATAATTCAGAGCACGACCTCTGAGTAGAGTAGGCAAAATCAAAGCCTTCTCATCCTTTGACCACTTCAAGCTAGCTGCGTGCTTATCGAAGCGATACAGATAACTCTCAATGTCATCTGATTTATCATCAAAATAGGGAATCTTGGGACGATTGGCCAATTTATTCTTACTTGCTTTTTCAACCAACTCGTCTGCTCGCAACTTTGCCTCCCTGTTCGCCTTTTCTTCTTCAATATCGAGACGACGATTTTCAATTTTAGCTTGTTCAGCTAACTCTCTCTCTTTAAGCTCACGTGCAGCAGCGAGTTCTTTTTCTTGACGAAGATTTTCAATCTTAGCTTGTTCAGCTAACTCTCTCTCTTTAAGCTCACGTGCAGCAGCGAGTTCTTTTTCTTGAAGAGCAATATCATTTTCTCTTTTTCTTCTTGCTGCTCTTTCCTCACGCAAATTATCCTCCACATACTTGTTCAGTGATGCACCATCTTTTCCTAAGGCTTCACCCTCCACCTTAAACTGCGCTATCAAAGCTTGAACCTCTTCTTGAGATGCCATCGTGAACAAACCGCTATCACTTAAGCAAACTATGACTATCCTCTACATAGAATGCTAGAGGGCAACACCAAGACTTAGCTTTGACTAACGTGAACACAATAGTCCACTAAACTTTAGAATTTACCTGACTTCCTCAAGTTCAGTACTAAAGTGACACAGTCTAGGAAACCGATCAGCTGAACTACAAGGGGAAATAATCAATACATTTTAAACTAGGCTCCGCTCAAAAACTTGGCCTAGAAACTAGACATACCCCCATTCCCAAACACTTATGAATCAAGGCATTGCTGACCCACAACTATTTACAAACTGTGTACACGTAAAAGGGAAAAATGATGTGTCATGTATTATTCACTTGTAGGTAAAACTAACCTACAGGGCGCTTCATGTAAAGTAGGGGGAAAAAAATAACCTACTCACAAGCAAGAACCAACACTCAGAGAGACAAATTACCCTCAAAAATATATAGAATGTTAACTTGAGTGTCAGATAAGCAAATGACTCACTCCTGTCCAAAATATGTCGTTCAGTCAGGCACAGGATGCATCCGTCCACAGACCAAGGAACTCCCTTCACAGGCAGATGACAAGGATGTCCATCCTCCAGACTGCATGCATCAGCATCTGCGCAAAACCAAACAACACTTCAGCACTACAAGTCAATAATATAAAATAAGCCTAACCGCACTCAAGGGAACGCACCAAAAAGAAAAAGAAAATTAATCTTCAAAAATTTTCCAATTAATACAACCGCAAGCTCGCCAATGTAAGAGATTTGAAATAAAGAAGATCCGTAATTATCCTTATTAATCTCCTTCCAGATTCTTTATATGTGCACACACACACACACAGTCAATCATCTGACTCCCGCTCAGAAGTTTAGGAAAGCAGAGAGAAGATTAGAAGAATTTGTAGTCTTTCACCAACTCATTCTTTCCAAACAATAGCCAATGGTTTAATTAGAACATACAAATTGGTTTGTTTCTGACATAGCAAATATCAACTCATTCCTCAAATTCTCAAATACTTTCTTGCTTACAATAATCAATTCATGACCTTTTGAAACTCATTCATTCATTGTCAACGTCAGAACATATTTACAAGGACAAGAAAGCAAATAAACAAAACATAACTTTTACGTTATGTAGAGGTGACGATGTAGCTAGCCTTCAACCTTACGGCCTCCATCGCACCCTCGCCACCCTGGCACCACCCCGCACAAGTCAGACTGGGGCGGCCTGTTACAAAATATAACACCCTACTGTAACAACTAACAATATTCAAAAACACACCAACCGAGCACAAGAAAATTATACGATTCCGAAATTATTCAAGTACACAAGTCATGTCCGCGCATACAAAAGAAATGTTCAAGTTCACACAAAACTAGCAAAGTACCTCATCTTCCAATATGGCGGCATCCATACAACATTCCAAGTCATCCCGGCAATGTTTCCCGGTTCCAAGGTTGACATCAAAAGCAAGAGCAGGTTTTCTCATCCGAGAGCCCAGGTCGAATGACTTTCAATTGTCAGGCAGTTTACAATCACAACTCACAAAATCAGGCGGTTGCGATTATAACGTGAACAACTCGCACAGTTGTAAATTCACGTGCCGCGAACCCAGTTTGACCGTCCGTAGCTAACCATGGAATTTTACTGAACTGTTAAAAGTTTCCACTCTCAAAGTTAAACCACTCCTGACAACCTCTTTGTATTACAAAAAGCACTAGTTATATCCCTTCAACTATAAACACCTTAACCGCCATTCATTACATCACTGTGAACTTCATTGTGGTGCACTCTTTTCATGTCACTGTGAACTTCATTGTGGTGCACTCTTTTCATGTCACTGTGAACTTCATTGTGGTGCACTCTTTTCATGTCACTGTGAACTTCATTGTGGTGCACTCTTTTCATGTCACTGTGAACTTCATTGTGGTGCACTCTTTTCATGTCACTGTGAACTTCATAGTGGTGCACTCTTTTCATGTCACTGTGAACTTCATAGTGGTGCACTCTTTTCATGTCACTGTGAACTTCATTGTGGTGCACTCTTTTCATGTCACTGTGAACTTCATTGTGGTGCACTCTTTTCATGTCACTGTGAACTTCATAGTGGTGCACTCTTTTCATGTCACTGTGAACTTCATAGTGGTGCACTCTTTAAAAGATATAAAAGAGGAAAGGTTTATGCAAATGTTCACTCACTTATCAACGTTGTGTGGTCTTCACTTTTGATAAAAAGTGAGTTGTAAGACAAATTCAGGAGTGATGTCAGTGCAATTATTGTGTGTGTGTGTGTGTGTGTGTGTGTGGAGTTGGATGTTTTGGTTTGAAAGTGAGCAAGTCATTTGAGCACAAACTTTGAAATTTAAATCATGTCAATTTTCTTTTTTTCCATGTTCTTTTAAAACAATTTTATGTATTATTATTTGTTTGGTCATGTTTTCCTTTCATTTTTTTAAAGCCTTATTTTTGTTTTTGTTTTTTGTTTTTACATCCTTATTTATTTGTCTTTTTTTCCTTTAACAGTTCTCACAAAAAGTGTGTGGAGACATGACATTTGTAATAAATTCGGAATAAAGAAGATTATCCGTTGTTCATTACATATTGAGTTGTACGTATGGCTGGCTGGTTACATTTCTCCACAGCAGACATTTTAACATTCATGTTTATCTTCAAGCTTTTGATTGAAATGTTTATCTTCAAGCTTTAGCCTTGTTTCTCTCTAAGAAGATGCACAATCATTTTCATGAATGAAGTCAGTTGCTGATTTCAAATTCAACTTGAAGGGTTTACAAACAAATGCATGGACACACAGCTTAGTGTACTGAAATGAACATTTCAATAGAGTGGCGCTCAATCACCACTCAATGTACAGGAATATTAAACAGACGCTCATTCATCCAAGCATGTAAACAAAATAATTGTAAGGGCAATCCCTGTAAAATTTATATGAGGGAAGCCCCACGGCAGCTGCTTGCCATTTTGCAAAGGTTGGATTTGAAAGGGATCAATATTGACACACCAGATGCAGTCATCAAGATTATCATGGTGGTTGTGACACACCAGATGCAGTCATCAAGATTATGATGGTGGTTGTGCTACCGTGACGTGTGCACCAGTGGATGCAAAGTACTGGCTTCACATCATTATCAAGTCTGTACTGACCGTGACGTGTGCACCAGTGGATGCAAAGTACTGGCTTCACATCATTATCAAGTCTGTACTGACCGTGACGTGTGCACCAGTGGATGCAAAGTACTGGCTTCACATCATTATCAAGTCTGTACTGACCGTGACGTGTGCACTAGTGGATGCAAAGTACTGGCTTCACATCATTATCAAGTCTGTACTGACATTCCATTCAAAAGTTTACTGCAGTAGTTTATAGGTTTGGAAAGAACCCTTCAGGTCCCAGGCAGTAGCAGTATATATAGGAGAGTTCTTTTGACTGGCTGTTGTTCTTTCTGCACGCAAAACTTCAGTTTATGAGCAGTGTTTATATTTAAAATATTGCCAGAAACTCAGATTTTATGTACAGTGGAACCTAACCCCGCGGCCACTTGATATCTGCCTGCAATGACCACCCGACAGGAATTCCCACGAGTTTGTTCCCCTGCATAATTCACCTTACCGTAACGAGTTTGCTCCCCTGTATAATTCACCTGTCCGGAACGATCACATATAAAGATCAGTTTTGGGAAGTCCCTTGCAAGGTTGGTATAGACAGGTTTGGGTACAGTAGGCCTAGTCCCTTGCAAGGTTGGTATAGACAGGTTTGGGTACAGTAGGCCTAGTCCCTTGCAAGGTTGCTATAGACAGGTTTGGGTACAGTAGGCCTAGTCCCTTGCAAGGTTGCTATAGACAGGTTTGGGTACAGTAGGCCTAGTCCCTTGCAAGGTTGCTATAGACAGGTTTGGGTACAGTAGGCCTAGTCCCTTGCAAGGTTGGTATAGACAGGTTTGGGTACAGTAGGCCTAGTCCCTTGCAAGGTTGCTATAGACAGGTTTGGGTACAGTAGGCCTAGTCCCTTGCAAGGTTGCTATAGACAGGTTTGGGTACAGTAGGCCTAGTCCCTTGCAAGGTTGGTATAGACAGGTTTGGGTACAGTAGGCCTAGTCCCTTGCAAGGTTGCTATAGACAGGTTTGGGTACAGTAGGCCTAGTCCCTTGCAAGGTTGCTATAGACAGGTTTGGGTACAGTAGGCCTAGTCCCTTGCAAGGTTGCTATAGACAGGTTTGGGTACAGTAGGCCTAGTCCCTTGCAAGGTTGCTATAGACAGGTTTGGGTACAGTAGGCCTAGTCCCTTGCAAGGTTGCTATAGACAGGTTTGGGTACAGTAGGCCTAGTCCCTTGCAAGGTTGCTATAGACAGGTTTGACTGTATTTTCGGTTATTCCAGTTGACCTCCTTCCTGCTTTCCTTCTACACAACCTCCCTCTCCCTCCCCACTTTTATATATATATAATTTTTTTTAGCCCACACAAATCTTTTCTTTTTTTTGTGAGACAAAAAGTTTGCACGTATTGTCACGCAGGTGAGAGGAAGATCTGGATCATACGTATTATACGTGTCAAATGTCAACCGTCATGTTGTTTCAGGCAGGTGGGATGAAGATCTGGATCATACGTATTATACGTGTCAAATGTGAATCGTCATGTTGTTTCATGCGCACAAAACAAATATTGACATCTGTAACAGCTCTTTGATGCACACATGTGGACTTTATTTGATGCACACATGTGGACTTTATTTGATGCACACATGTGGACTTTATTTGATGCACACATGTGGACTTTATTTGATGCACACATGTGGACTTTATTTGATGCACACATGTGGACTTTATTTGATGCACACATGTGGACTTTATTTGATGCACACATGTGGACTTTATTTGATGCACACATGTGGACTTTATTTGATGCACACATGTGGACTTTATTTGATGCACACATGTGGACTTTATTTGATGCACACATGTGGACTTTATTTGATGCACACATGTGGACTTTATTTGATGCACACATGTGGACTTTATTTGATGCACACATGTGGACTTTATTTGGCGTAATCCATTGTGTTCATGGTCACACTCACGCACACATAGGGGGGGGGCGGGCGGCGGGGGGGGGGGGGGGGGGGGGGCTACAGATCAGAACAGTGCCGTCGTCGAAAGTGGAGCAGGCAGACATCTCGAACTCGAACTCGAACTCGAAAACTTTATTACCGAGGGATGATAGCATTAGGTCCATATGGTCCTTTCTTACAGCTAGTCCCTACTATAATACACACATGAAACAAAGAACAAATATGAAGAATAAAAATTAAAAAAATAAAATAAAATAAAATAAAACAAAAAAAAATTATGTAGGGAAAAGTATAACAAAATAAAAATACAAAATTCAAAAGTGTGCTTGTTAATGGAAGCATACTATACACTTTCTCTTTCACACATCCTCACACACACTCGCACAAATTGTACACCGACTTAGTCGTTAGAGAGGTGCTTTCGGAGCTGTCTTTTAAAAGAAGATAATGACAGACATGACTTGATATTTACAGGTAGTGAATTCCAAAGGAACGCACCAGAATAAGAAAAACTAGTTTTAAACAAATCGATGCGGGGCCTTGACAAGGCAAGGTTATTTCGAGTGTTTGAATAATATGACGGAGATGATTTGAAGAGTTGTATAAGATATGTTGGGGCGTCCTTATAGACGACATCTCTTCAGTAGTAGGCCATTTTATAGCCTCCGCATGGTGAAAACAACCTGGAATGGTGAACGCAAGACTTAGTTCACGGTAACAGTAACATCGCCCACCCGTCCTTATAATTTAACAACAAAGTGCAGGATTGAATGGACATAACTCTCTACTCTCACTCTCATGCATCTCGAACACACATACCAACCGACTTATACATTTAATTCTGCTAAGTATGAAGTCCAACGAAAAATACCAAATTCTATAAATAAAACTGTCAACCAATCTAGGTTACTCTCCTTTCAACCAAAACATGTTCATCCAATAATATATATACCAAACCATTTTCCAAAACGAACTCACAACTTCATACCGTTCAAGTACAAAAGTTACAAACACGCACGTGCACACTGTACATTCCGCCATCTTGGACTGACCGGTTTTCATAAGCCAATAAACAAATTTAAGCCTGACAAATAATTTAACTGTAACCCACACAACATAATATTTAATGATTACATACCACATCCTGGTTGCATTGAAGTAGCCATACAGTATCCCCTGCCGTTGATAGCAGTTTTCTGGCGTTTGCTCTACGTAAGCAAACCTTACGTTTGTCACGCGTGATTGTTCTGAAAAGTGACTATTACATGATCACACACACACACACACACGCATGCACCCCTCTCAAACACACACACACGCATGCACCCCCCCTCAAACACACACACACGCGTGCACCCCCCCTCACACACACACACATGCACCCCCCTCACACACACACACACGCATGCACCCCCCTCACATACACACACGCATACACCCCCCTCACACACACACATGCACCCCCCTCACACACACACGCACGCATCCCCTCACACACACACACGCACGCACCCCCTCACACACACACACACGCACGCACCCCCTCACACACACACATGCACCCCCTCACACACACACATGCACCCCCCTCACACACACGCACCCCCCTCACACACACACACACACCCCCCTCACACACACACACGCATGCACCCCCCTCACACACACATACACACACACATTAATCAGAAGTGCTGAAATAATATCTATGCCACAAAGAATCGACTCAAAAATCAAATGTTTACACAACCACACAAAAGCAGCGACAAATTGGTATTGACGAAACATTCCCCACATCCTTCTGTGTAATTGAATACGTGACCATCACAGAACTCGTAAAGACGGTTTTCTTGCAGGTAAATGTAGTTGCAGCTGTGTTCATATACATGTGTTGGTCACATGATTGGTCACATGACCGCCGAGCAAATATTTCGAGGTGAATATTACGTCAGAAAAATACACAAAAATGACAGGAAACTTTGACAAGTGTTTTGGTTCCTGCACTGAGAAGTCCTTGGACCCCCCCCCCCCCTCACACACACACGCATGCACCCCCCCTCACACACACACGCTCTCTCTCTCTCTCTCTCTCTCTCTCTCTCTCTCTCTCTCTCTCTCTCTCTCTCTCTCTCTCTCTCTCCTTTTACAGAGCATATGTGATGTTATGCGTATTTATGGTCTCCCATAAATTATTTTTTTTGTATCTCTTTTTTCTTTGAGTAGGTGAATTACACATTAATAATAGCATTTTAATTTCCCTCTAACATGTTTTATTTCCAAACTATATGTGGTTTGGTTTGCACAATAATCCAATTCAGTAAGAAATCATGATACTGTTAGCAATGAGAATACTGGTGTGTGTTTGTTGTTTATTAAAGAAAATTTGTTGTCAACACAATGCTTTTGTCTTTGTGTGATTTCTACTTGAATGTATATGTATTGCGTGCTGTCGGATGTTTCACACGACGCAGTGAAGACTTGAAATGATTGGGCATCAAAATTAAGTGTAAGTAAAAGTTTGACACTTATGCTCAATGTAATCTCAAAGTACATTTATAACAATAGGTTTGAAAGATATCTGTAGAAGTCATTATTCTGTGGCTACCTTTACTGTGACTAGTGTAATATCCAACACCAACCAGTTGACCGTCTTTGTTTGTCAATGTATCATTAACGCTGCTTTCAGAGGTTAGATTTATTTCATCTGAAACACTAACATATACCATACTCTTTCAAACTGCAACAATAAGGAAGGAATTATATCCTCAAGTTTGTGTTTGTTGTTCTGTCTCAAGTGTCCCATGTTATATAGTTAAATTCTTGCATAGCATCATGTGATCTCTAGTCAATGTATTTACGCACTCTTTCGTATCAGACAAACTTTCACAAGAAATGTTACTTTATTCAACTCATGAACTTCAATATGGCGTCAATTACACTTTCGTCATACCAGATTACTTGATCACAAGGTCTCGTCACAAAGCAATATACGAACTTGAGCAAACATTCCCCCACACACGTTAGACGTTATTCTCTTAATCTCGGCGTTGATGTCATGAGAGTGCCACCTGAAGATACAGCGGTGGATTCATCGTTGATGTCATGAGAGTGCCACCTGAAGATACAGCGGTGGATTCATCGTTGATGTCATGAGAGTGCCACCTGAAGATACAGCGGTGGATTCATCGTTGATGTCATGAGAGTGCCACCTGAAGATACAGCGGTGGATTCATCGTGAAAAGATGACATTAAATTCTCATCACTTATATCCAAGTATTTGTCAACAAACTCTGCCAAAAATTGCATATGCACACAGCAATAAATTACCTACAATCCCTTCAGCAAAGCGTCCAGGTCCTACAAATTTAAAAAAAAAGTATTGCTACGCGGTACTAACCATTCCCCAAGACAAATCGACGCGGTCAAGGACCGAGGGGTTCCGCGGTACTAACCAGCCAGGGAATGGGTGGTAGCAAAAAACAACATACTGAGTCAAAACTAAAGAACTAACAAACTTAACGTTTGTTGCAGACGTTCAGGGAATAAACAGTGCCCCCATTTTTCTGATCTTCAGTTGATGACTTGTTCTTCTCGATGAACAAAAGCCTCTCAAAGTGACATTCAGACATTGTCCACATTGTATGCAGAAATCTGTTTGGTTCTGAACGAAATCGAATCATCTTGCCTCAACATGACTGTCACCGTATAGTGTTGTATGCGTGTGTGAGAGTTCCACCTACACACTACACTACACCACTACACTTGCCTCAACATGACTGTCACCGTATAGTGTTGTTGTGGATAAGCTAAATCAAAGTATAATGCTACCTTACAAGTACAAATTATCAGAGAAAATATATAACTGATTTGGCCAGTGCGGCCAGTGCATCAAGTCTTCGGATAGTTTTCGAAAACTGGAAAATCTGTTTTGTCAGGGGTTGTGGTTTTGTTTCAACCAGGAGCAGAGATGAGAGAATTGTTTGTTCACTGCCGCGATGAACTAATTCAAAACCTGTTGTTGGACGTCACGAAGCCATGGTTTGACTAAGTTCTGCTGAAGACGCAACGGAGTCCACATTTGAAGGTGAGCAAATTTTCGAATAGATAATCCCAATCCCTTCAGCACTGCAGCAGCCTATTTGAGAGAGGCTGCGTTGGTAGGGCGGCTCACTCATTGAAGTAGATCTCAAACTCAGTCTGTGCACCTAGTGCAGTTGTAATACTGCATTCAGATCTAACGGCCAGAAGCAAATAACAAGATATGTGATTTTATGTTTCCTCTCTTAGATTGATGTGATTTTTGGAAGCGAAGGTGAAGGGTAAATCAAAATTGTAATTTGAAGATTCATAGCCAAGTATAGAAGCAGCAATTTCCGAGTGATACCAAATACAGATTATATTTCATCAGGTTTACCCATCAGTTGTCCAGTCACACAATTTTGGCTCTCCGGTGTAGATCTACATTATGAATCAGAAGTTATTTTACACATAACTATTAGGGGTCTTATTGGCATTTTTGCAGGTGGAGGATTCTATATTGATAACTGATAGTGCTGGAACAGCAAATTGCAGAGGAACTTTACACGAAGCCTCAATCATATCCAGTGGAGCTACAGACGTAACAAAGAGACTTCCCTTTTTGCCTAGTCAGTCTACGGAAAATGGCACCATAACCAAGGATTTATTGCTAAAGAATTTCTGTTTTCAGATTCATGTTCTGCTATGTTTGTAGTACTATAGTATGACTGGTCAAAAATCGAGAAAAATATAATTATTTTTAAAAAAGTTATCAAGTGTGTTTGTCAGTGTGTATTTTGTCACAAAGCGATTCTACGTTTTTGGCTCACGTAAGTGTAGCCTATGCGATGATAAACTTTGTCTGTCTGTGCGTGCGTGCGTGCGTGCGTGTGTGTGTGATAGAAACTTTAACATTTCCGAGTCTATGGATAAAGCTCGCATAAGAAGATTACGTCTCGGTCAAAAGTGTTTGACGTGTGTGATAGAAACTATTTGAAGACGTCACATTATGACGTAAGAGGGTTAGACGTCACGCAAAGGAATTACTGAAAGTCTCGGTCATTGTTATTGTGAGCGGGCCGAGACTAATTGGCAGATCCAGGGTCTCGCTTTCTTGCACAGTTTCACCTATGCTTACTGTGTGTGTGTGTGTGTGTGTGTGTGTGTGTGTGTGTGTGTGTGTGTGTGTGTGTGTGTGTGTGTATGTGTGACGGAGTGATTGAGTTTGTGTTACTGTTTGTCGATTTCTTACGTGAGCCTTGAAGGCTTCGCCTCTTGTTTACATTGTCTGAACTGTTTTGACACCACGAACATCAAATATAACATGCAAGACACAGTTTATGATTACAATATAAAAAAATGTCTAAGATATTAAAAATCAAAAGGTCAAGGTCATTGGGTCATAAGGTCAAATTTGTTGTTTATGCGTGAAGTGAAGGCTGTGTAATCATTTTCAGCAGCATAACGAATATTTTTTTTGTTATACACGCACTAATCACACACACACACACACACACACACACACACACACACACACACACACACACACACACACACAGAGGGGAAATTCCAAAGTAATTGGTACACAAGGTCATATTTATTGTTTTCAACTAAAAGTAGAATACTGTTCTCATTTTAAACCAAACATCATCTTTGTGAAGGTTTTGTTCTACAAAAACATAAGTATTCCTGAACAGGAGAATGTAAGCGCACTCAAGCAACATGTAAAAAGGCCACAAAGTTTGCAGTGTAAACTAAGAAAAGTAAGATGAATGATGTCAGGAAGTCGCTGGATAGTCTACCGCGTGACAAGGGAGCAGGGTATACAAAAGCAAACCATTCAAACACAAGCAATGAAACAACAAACGTAAACAAGGCAATTGATTAGATAAAGCATCACATAATCAAATAATCGACAACATTTTAAATTCAAAGCACATAACTCCAACATCATTTCACAAACATTGCACAACATTCATAAACATTATTGACCAATAATGTATCCACAGCGTTAGTCATGCATTGGTCGACTGCAGACTGCAGAATTGAGCATCAAAGCAGTCATAAAACACTCAATGAATGCATTCACTGAATACAAATATCTGTGAACACATTCCGTAATCAGAAAAAAAATCAGGAAACAACAGGAATGATAATAATTGTGGACAGATGCAGGTCCCAGTTTCCTGTGCGTTCAGCTTTGAGGAACTTGCGCAGAATGTCAACCATGTCCATGTACTGAATCCACAGTGCAGCTGTGGGGTGGCACTTGAGGGTTTGCTTTTGGCGTTCTAGTTTTAGCTGAATCGATGCGATTGTCTCATCAACGCAAACTTCTCCTTGCGGGATAGCTCCACTCATCAACAAGTCCCACATGTTGGCTGCACGGGCAAGGTCCCCATCAGGCTCCTCACATGAGACAGGAGCATCTTCATTTGCTGATGGCGCGATATCATCCACTGTCCCAGCAATTTGCACATCTTCTGGTACATCTGTGCTATCAATTTCCTCAATGGAGACGTCACTTAGTGTCACATCCAGGTCTGGGAGTGGCAGAGAGATTCTGAACGTTTGTGAGGTCAGGAGTGCGTTCAGAGCCGAGTCAACCAGAAAGTGGCCTCTAACTGCTCGGGACACTGCCTTGCCTTGAAGCATGTGGTTGACAGCTGTTGGTGCATATGTCAGTTCTAGCACCTCCTGCAGACCGCTGCCCTCCATCAAACGTCCAATGCAGCCCAAAAAGCTCATTTCCATGTGAAAACCTCCAAGCCTTAGAACAATGGAGGCCAAGTCAGCATCATCAGGTTTGTTGGCGACGATCTCATGGGCTTTCCAAAATAGGGGCTGGTCGAAAGTGAGCACTGGAGTCGAGCCATGTCTCTTTGCTTCCTTCGCCGTGAACAGCAGTGTAGAGTGAATGCAAGTCAGATCACCAGGGTTCATGTCGATCATTGGCAAGAAGAAAACGCTCGACTTACCAGGGTGACGGTCATTGTGGACGCCCCTGCATCGTTCCAGATCATGAAGGTCTTGTAGGCTTCAGCGGCCACACCACCTTCCACAAGACATCAAGGTGTATAGATGGGTCAACAGCTCGCAGGTTTTCTAGTTCCCTGTATGTAGTGTTCCCAAAGTGAACTGCCTTTGACTGGAAATACACGATGTCAATTGTTCCCTTTTCTTTTGAATCTTTGGAGGTGACATCCAACCTAGGAATAGGCGTTGTTCGTCGTGTTCCAGGAGTTGTGGTAGCAATCATTCCCATACCATGGAAAGAATTGTATCCATCCAAGGTACAGGAATTGTGATCCACATTGTCAGCCACGTATTGTAGAATCACATTCTTGGCACATCCTGGAATATCTGTACTTTGGGACACAGCTGCATTTGCCTCAAATCTCTGCACCTCTGTGTAGGAAGACGAGAAGCCCATCGCATTCAACACATCGATCAGATATCGGGAGCCAAAATGGTGGTGCATTTGGACTCCAAGTCCAAGTTGAAGTGGGGCGATGACAACCCTAGGTCGAGCTGCCTGGACAATTGCTTGTCCCACAGATGCAATTTTATTGTCAGCATCTTTTTCGCTGAAAATCAAACGCAGGAAAAGCTGAAGGGACTGGGGAACAAAGTCCAGGTTGTACGCCCCTGAAGAAATATCCTCTGATGTTGGATATTCCTTGTTTGTCGTTGCAGAAGCAGATTTTATTTCATTCTTTATCAGTGCTGCAGCAGCTTTCACCAGCTTCAGTTTTTCACTTTCGTCGTCATTAGTCTTCGGAGAACTGTAGAAATCATGAAGAATGGATTTAGCTGTTGTGCGGAATGTTACAACATTAGACTTGCCCAGAATGTTCGCTATGATGATTTTTTCACCAAATCTCTCCAAGAGCTTTTCCTTCATCCATTTGGTGGTGTAACCAACCCCTCCACTGAACTCTTGCATTTTCTGCACAAGCTCTCCGATGGTGATCTGTTCGTCATCGTGGTTAATGAGATATTCTGCTGTTTTCTGAAAAGCTTCAAGTTTTTCAGTGTCCGGTGGTCTTCCCACACTTCGGCTTGGAGCGTTTGTCAGTGCGTATGCACCTGGCTTGTCATTATAACGTTTGGGAATTGACAGACCAAGCGCTCTGAAGTTACAGTTACAAGTTATATGGTACACAGCATCTGTTGCATGCAGGTCTCTTGCAAATTCAAGCTTTCCCTTGACGATATCTGCCCACTCATCATTTCTTTCGTCACATTTTTTCAAAATTTCAGTTTGTAAAGATAATGTTCTGACTCTGTATGCCTCATCAGGTCCACGTGTTTTGGAAAGATTTACCCGAGTCCCACAGAAAAAGCAGCAACTTGCAAAGTCAAATCTGTGTTGCTTAGATCGTGTGCTTCGCTCTCGTGTCCAAGCTCAGTCTTATCGGTATCTCTGTTTTGCTGTCTTAAGTCTTTCTCGATATTCTTGTCGTTGGTGTAATCCCTTCGACACTCGATATGCACCCTTTGACCAACTGTAGGCTGAACGGTTCTGTTCTGTCTTCTCTTGCTCGAATCCTTGATTCCTGTATCAACAAACAAATAACATTGCTCACTACAAACTCTTTTTTATAGACATTTCAACAGAAGCACGCAATTTGTTAACCGGCTATGACCCCACACACTTGCTTTGATAAGTCTCACAGGATGACACCCAGTAATACAACAAACTACAAATACAGCACAACATGTAAAAGAACACCAAAGGGAAAAAACAACAAAAGAACAAAAACAAACAAAATAAAAAAGGACATAAAACAAACAAACAAACAAACAAACAAACGTTATAGTATACAGAACACTAAGAAACTCAAATTTATCATAAGAATTGAAACAAATCAAGAGAGAGAACATACTTGCACATCCTTTCTTTCCCAGGTTATTAAACTCGACGTCACATGGTTCGTTGCATATTGGACAGGTTTTTAATGGATCATCCATTGTGGTAGCCTTTGAAGTGCTGTAAGTAAAATAGTTTTCATGAACACAAATTTGTAATGTTCAACATTGATAACAGCACCACCATTAAATACCACAATAATATATAGTGCGTCCTGCATGTTACTTATGTAATCAGTTGATTCAAGAGGTAAACAACTAAAACACATGAAAATAGGAATTTTGACTGGAATGTTCAGCCATACAAATCCTTGCTAAAAGAGAGTTTTTCAGGCGGCAGTACAGACAGTAAAACCTTCAGTTAAAATATTTTATGGAATAGTCAAACCAAAACTAACCTTCATTGTTTTAAAGTTGTAGATGACCACAAATAAACGTCCATGCAGCTCTGGTGTATCACAAAGACTGAAGTGAAAAACTGCTTCAAATAATCAAACTGTGAAGATTCCAGCAAGATGGTATCCAAGACAGGCTGTGCTGTCAGACCAGAGTTATGGTGAGAGCATCCGGCGAGCGCGCGGTCACGGCGATCAGATTACTGATAGCCAGCCTCCCTTACCCTCTATCCAGGAACCCCCTCACCCCCCCTCTTCCTGCTGCAGAATGGCAGGCGAGTGATGCCATGATCTCTCTGTATCGAACTTTTAATCGATCATATCTCGGCCGTGCGATCTTCAAATGGAGTCGAATTGTGTATGCATGTTAAGTGTTCCATGCTGAGCGCAGCCATTATAAAATAAAGTCTTTAGGATTTAATCCTTAGTCTCCGGCAGTATGACTGATCAATTTACACAGAGGATGCTTGGGGAACTGCATGCAGGCCGAACACGGAAAACCCGAGGCGGCAAGCATGAGCAGAACTAATCTCTTGAGGAATAACAACAGAAGGTCAACTCTTCATCTCTGAGTAAGTTCAGACACGTATTCTTCAATGGTTTAATTAGGACATGTTATAAAAAAAAAATACAAGATCATCTGTGTGTGTGTGTGTGTGTGTGTGTGTGTGTGTGTGTGTGTGTGTGTGTGTGTGTGTGTGTGTGTGTGAGTGTGTGTGTGTGTGAGTGTATGTGCGGGTGTGTGTGTGTGTGTGTGTGTGAGTGTGTGTGTGTGTATGTGTGTGTGTGTGTGTGTGTGTGTGTGTGTGTGTGCGTGTTTTCAAGTGATAAATTTTGAGTTTGAAACAAACTCACAGCTCTGTTGCATTATATTTTTAATTTGTATTTCATGCTCTTTCTTTTCTTTTCTTTGTGTAACAGTACATGTACAGTGAGTACTAGTTCTCACGACCTGTGGAAAGTGCTTGTACTAGTTCTCACGACCTGTGGAAAGTGCTTGTACTATATAGTTCTCACGACCTGTGGAACAGTACATGTACTATATAGTTCTCACGACCTGTGGAAAGTGCTTGTACTAGTTCTCACGACCTGTGGAAAGTGCTTGTACTAGTTCTCACGACCTGTGGAAAGTGCTTGTACTAGTTCTCACGACCTGTGGAAAGTGCTTGTACTAGTTCTCACGACCTGTGGAAAGTGCTTGTACTAGTTCTCACGACCTGTGGAAAGTGCTTGTACTAGTTCTCACGACCTGTGGAAAGTGCTTGTACTAGTTCTCACGACCTGTGGAAAGTGCTTGTACTAGTTCTCACGACCTGTGGAAAGTGCTTGTACTAGTTCTCACGACCTGTGGAAAGTGCTTGTACTAGTTCTCACGACCTGTGGAAAGTGCTTGTACTAGTTCTCACGACCTGTGGAAAGTGCTTGTACTAGTTCTCACGACCTGTGGAAAGTGCTTGTACTAGTTCTCACGACCTGTGGAAAGTGCTTGTACTAGTTCTCACGACCTGTGGAAAGTGCTTGTACTAGTTCTCACGACCTGTGGAAAGTGCTTGTACTAGTTCTCACGACCTGTGGAAAGTGCTTGTACTAGTTCTCACGACCTGTGGAAAGTGCTTGTACTAGTTCTCACGACCTGTGGAAAGTGCTTGTACTAGTTCTCACGACCTGTGGAAAGTGCTTGAGCATGTCCCTGTGACGACACATATGCCATGGAACCATAATTATTTTGACAGGTTAGTTTCTTTCTTGTGTCTCCATTTGGTATACATTGACACCAACGGATTTTGTGTTTGTAACATATCCGACCGGAACCCGGATTAGATTAAAAGTAAAAATGTTCTGAACAGTGGCAGATACAGACTAAAAGTAAAGGTAGTAATTGAGAATGTTGGTGACTAAAGAAACAAATAAATGTGACTTGCTTATATCATGAATGAATGTATTTAACACCCCAAAATGCCAAGTATTCTTCCAAATTACACATTTCAGAAATAATCGTGTGCTTTTGAATAGTTGTGTTAAATGGAACAAGTACTTCTTAGTTCTAGTAGCTTTTTTTTTTATATCTGTATGGCACACACAAATGAGCATTAATTTCAGGTGTTGTGCATTGTTTTCATTTCATATTTATTTAAGTTTGTACAATTAGTATCGTATGATGCTGAAGCATCGCACTGCTTTTATTTCGCAGCTGATCATACTTTTGAGGTTGTGCTGTAGCTGATTTTTAAAGTGAAAATTTGTAAAATTGCAGTTTAGCTGTAAGAGTTCTCACGGTCAGAGGAGGGGTAAGATCTAGGGCAGAGGGATGGGAACGGAAGAATTAGGTATCCGACAGTTGACGGCTAGCAGGAGTAGCGGCGGGGAGGGGAGGGCAGGTAGAGTGCGGATGGTGGGTATGCGTGGGCGTGAGAAAGTAGTCACTGAGGAAGGGAGGGTGAAACTCTGGAACTGGAGGGAACTGAGGGTTAGTTGTTAGGTCACTCAGTCGCCAGCCGCGCTACAGAAAAGCAGCAATTTCAATTCAGCATGGAGTTTTCTCTATCCGAGTGGATAGAGAAACACGAAATTGGAGAGGATGTGCAAGCCGCATTGAAAAAAGAAGGCTTGCTTGGCCAAAAGGCCCATAAGTGCCTTTGCTTGATTGAAAACCAGGACTTGAAAGACCTGCGGTTGTGCAAGGCTGACTTTCTGCTTTTGAAGGAAGCAGTGAAAGAGATACAAGAAGACAATGGTGGCGGGCCTTTGTGTGGACCAACAATCGGTGTCCCCCTAGGGGCTCCAGCTCAGAAACAAAAGCAGAGCCGAATGACTTTGGATGATCTGCTACAGCCTGTCCAGGGTCAAGGCAAACAGCCCCGGTCGGACAGGGTCGACCTGGACCCAAGCGTGTAACTGACAGCCAGGAGAAAAGACTCAGGTGAGTCAGCCCTTAGGGTGGTGGATTTTATTTCATCAGCGGCAAGGGAGAGTGAAGAGATCGACCTGGGTGGAGGGATATCTCTGAAAATGGCAGGGCAAAAACAAAAGCTCGAAAGAGTGAGCCCAGCTATGTGGATGGCGGCCAACGGCCGAATAATGGCGGAACTCATCAAAAACGGAGAGTTGGACACCGAAGAGTCAGTGTTTGATTACATTGCTTACACGGTGAAGGTGTCGGAGCTGGCGTGCAGATACACGTGGGCTTCTGTACTCATGTACGACGACGAGTACAGGAGTCTGCAGGCGGCGACCGGCCATCGATGGGGGGCCGATACTCCTCACCTGTCAGTGGTGGCGTTGCGGGAGAAGCCCACAGGGACAGGACAACAGCGCCAGCAAGCTGGTACCAACGTGGCGGCACCGAACAAGCGTCGGACTAACGCGAAGGGAATACCGTTCTGCCTACAGTGGAACAAAGGGAACTGCACCTACGGCGACAGGTGCAACTTTGACCATAGTTGTGCTACCTGTGGTAAGGCGGACCATCTGTCAAAAGATCACGCACTGGCAGGCAGCGGTAAAGCAGCGGCCGCGGCGACTACTAGCATCGCCTAGGACAACGCGCAGCAGGCTTCAGCAAGGGTAGGTCCCCCACTTTCCAGCTTAGTTAGAACTGAAAAAACTTTTTCTGGGACTTTTGTTGGAAAAACTGGGTCCATAAATAGCAAATTAGACGTGTGGGAAGAAGAACTGCAGCATGATAGAGACAGAAAATATTTGCTAGACGGAATTAGACACGGATTTCGTTTGATACCTGAAAACATAGCGGTAGATAAGGTTGAAGTTAGAAATCATCAGTCAGCCAAACAACATAAAGACGGGGTCGAGAAAGAACTCCTAGACCAGATTAGCAAAGGACATTATATTGTTACTAACACTAAGCCAGACATTGTGAGTGCATTGGCAGCAATACCTAAAGATGATGGTGATATACGGGTCATTCACGACGCTAGCAGGCCACGTGGGGCAGCTATGAATGATTATGTCTCTGCTGACCCAGTTCAGTTCCAAACTCTAGAAGAGGCTTGTAGACTAGCAAAACCTGGGTACTGGTGTGCAAAAGTGGATTTAAAATCAGCGTATCGCTCAGTCGCTATTCATCCTGATAATTACAGCGTAACGGGATTGAAATGGAAGTTTCATAATGACACTCACTCTACGTATATGTTTGATACTCGCTTGCCCTTTGGGTCCTGTCTGGGACCCTCTATATTTCACCGCTTGTCACAAGCTGTAAGGAGGTGCATGGCCAGGAAAGGTTACAAAGATGTGGTAGTTTACATAGATGATTTCTTGATAGTAGCCCCTACGTACGACACGTGCAACGCAGCGCTGCATTGTCTGATTAGGTTGTTGCGTAAGTTAGGGTTCCTTATTAGCTGGAAAAAAGTGGTGGGGCCAACCCAGAAAATCACCTTTCTGGGGGTGGACATCGACACGCGGGCGAGCACCTTGTCCTTGGGTAAGGACAAACTCAACAAACTGGAAGAGCGGCTTCGGCAGTTTCAGCATAGAAAGCGGGCAACGAAACTCCAATTGCAGAGCATAGCTGGGCTTCTTAATTGGGCGTGCCAGGCAGTGCGAGGAGGAAAATTTTTTCTTCGCCGTATTCTGGACTTAATCGCCCCGCTGCAGCAGCAAAGCCACAAGGTCAGATTGACCTCAGGCTTTAAAGGCGATCTCTCGTGGTGGCTTACTTATCTACGAGTTTTCAACGGAACTGTGTTTTTCAACGAGCAAACAAATGTGCGCGTACACGTGGACGCTTGTAATCAAGCAGCGGGTGCATTCTGCCAAGGGGATTGGCTCTATACTGTGTTTCACTGTGATCTGCCAGCAGCGGAAAAGCTGCATATAAATTATAAAGAGGTTTGTGCAGTTTTTCAGGCAGTGAAGCAGTGGGCCCCCTTGTGGAGAGGCAGAACGGTAATAGTGCAAACTGATAGTACCGTCACAAAAGGCATTATCAACAAGGGACGTTCGCGAAATGCGTTTGTGAACAGGCTTCTCAGGCAAATGTTTTGGATATGTGCGAAACATGACTGTGTTGTGCGGGCTATTTCTGTGTCAGGGAGCATCAATATTGTGGCTGATACTGTGTCTCGGTTGCATGAACGAGACAACATAGCTAAGTTGTTTGCGGTTGTTGTCCAATTGGTGGCATGGTAAAGGTGGAGAAATATTTGATTTAACCAAACATATGTCTACTAAGGCTTTGTTATGTCTGTCCAATAGGCGAGTCAAGTGGTCTCAAGGTTGAGCTCAGACGGGAAGTGGCGATTTTTCGAGGACAGACATTTGCGACAAACACTAAAAGAACATATTCGACGCATCTGAGGATTTACCTTGACTTTTGTGAAAAACTGTGTATTGCGCCGGTGCCTGCTGATGAAGAGACTGTTACATTATATGCTGCATATTTAGCACACACTCGAAAGCCTTCAACTGTGAGACAATACCTTAACATTGTGAGGCTGTTGCACATAGAGTGTGGATTGGTCAACCCAATGCAAGACTCGTGGCTTGTGAAAAGTACACTAAAAGGCATTGAACGGATTAAAGGATGTGCTGTGCAGCGGAAGACACCCATAACACCAGAGGTGTTAATGAAAATAAAAGGAAAGTTGCGTTTGCATGTAACACAGGACTGCATATTTTGGGCAGCATGTCTTGTCCTCTTTTTCGGGTTGTTACGCAAGTCCAATGTGTTCGGCCAGGTGTTTGACCCTGAGAAGCAATTGACAAGGGACAGTTTTATTGCTGACGAGAATGGGTCTTTAACTGTGGTGGTCCGTTGGAGCAAAACAATTCAGCGGCGAGAACGGACTCACACTATCGTGTTACCAAGCATAGCACCACACCCGCTCTGTCCAGTGACAGCTGTTGTGAAATCGTTCCAGTGCACTACGCCCGCTGCTCCAAACTCTCAGGCCTTTCCAATGGCCAGCTCGAAATTCGATGCCAAATTAAAAACACTGGCAGGCAAAGATTACTCTAGCCATAGCTTCCGAAGAGGTGGTGCCACCCACGCTCTCAGTTGTGGGATTCCCGGTGAGGTCATTAAGGTGCTTGGGGACTGGCAGTCGAACTGTTACCTTTCCTATTTGGATCAGCTGCCATGCAAAATGCTGATTTTAAAAAAACTCAGAATGTCTTATTTTGCAGTGGGATGGGAAAGCACCTGTCTTGACACATGCCAATTTCCGGAGTCTTAGTAGTAAGTACTGAGTAGTGGCCGTCTGTATAGCCGGCAGAAAGGTAATGTTCCAGTCATACAAAAAAAAATCGTTTTTGAACCTACATCTTTTAAACTTCACATCCTCTTAGGTTTCATAACCTACAGTCATGATGTACAATTGGTACGCCATAATGAAATGTCAAAGTGAGAGCAAATAAGGTCAGTATATAAAACTATGGGGAATTGTCCTTTTCTTTGATTTGTATTTAGCTAGCTAGAGTTTTCAAACATATTACACTTCCATATCTAGCTATGAATCACGTCTAGTTGATCTCGTTTAAGTTTCAAGAGAAGGGTTATATAAGAAGCAGATATTTATCGTTTGTGGAGTCAAAAGTGCCAGATCATTTTTGAATCTAATAATCTAAGATGAAGGTGATCCACGCGAGCTTTCCCTTCAGTTGTTATAATTATGTTATTAAAGTAACACACTTCTAGGAATTGACTGTTAGACATGATTAATTACTTGTCTAATTACCATTTTGAGCTATGCACATGTTTGCGTTGTGCAAAACAGCTTGTCTTCAGCTAGGTTATTCTTGTTTGTGGTGGTGGTGGTGGTGGTGTTTGTTTGCTTGTTTCCTCTGTTTTTAGTTTTGTTTCTTTTTTTACTTGAGAAAGGAGAGTCAGTGTACTACAAAAGCAAAACAAATAAGTAGATGGAGATGTGAAAGAACAAATCTGCAGTGTTTTGGCTTAAGACTATACACACAAATGATTTTCTGAACTGATTGTTTCAGCAACAGTCTGAAGGGTGCAAGAACTATACAATGGAGAGGAAGTGGATTTTGCTAAACGGACACCTTCTTCAAGATTTATTACAATATTGTTTTCAATCAGAGGGCCTCCAACATGTCAAAAGTGTATCGGACAACAGGCTGACTAGCCAGTGGTCACAACAGTGCTTCAAATCAGAAAAAAATATGGACCAGTGAATAAAAAAAACTTAGGCCTAGGAGCAACACTACAGTTGACGATGTGTTTTTTTTTAAACAAATCCACTGAGGGGTTTATTGACCGCCAACCCTTATTAACCTTAACTATGTCAAGGAATAATAATGTTCAGGCAAGTGATGAAAGGCCTCACGGTCCCAATTCACATTTTCTGCAATTAAATATGTTCTTTCCAAAACCTGCACATCCAAGCTAATGAGTACTACTATCATGTGTTGAATTGTTCAATCAATAGTCAAAACGATCATACTGGCAGTGAATGAGTGCATATTTTTTACACCAACACTTTGACAAAATATGCACTATATAATTATTGTTCACTATTGTACGATCAGCATATGTTTTTGTTGTTGTTTGTATCTTGACTCCCTATCCAGAAAATGAAATACAACTACTCCATAAACACTCAAACAAAATCTTTTCCAGAAAATGCCATATCGAAAGAAGAGTGCATACTTACATGTTTGTTGAAGTACAAGAATGAATGCTTGCATATTGCTGTGAAATGTGTTCGTTCAGCTTTAGCAGCAGGATTCCAAAAAGTGTGTGTGTGTGTGTGTGTCGAAAGAAGTGTTGTGATAATTTTGAATGCAGATTATCAGTTAAGTGTGTCTTTCTCTATATTGGTGTTGCTAAATTTCAATAAAGCATATTGGTATGAATTAGTAACATCTGGAGGTGTTTACTGAAAGATTTAATTTGAAATAAATATATATGAAGGATCATGATATAATTACTCATGTTTGACTTCTTCAATGGTTTGGAAGTATGCACATGCAGGTATGAGATGTGAGATGATCCTGATTGTATATGGCTTTTGAAAATAAAAATAAGAATATGTCTTGTGATGAACACTGGAACCTGTAAACAATTAGTTACTTTGTTGAAAAAAATGTGTACATAAAATCTGCAGCAGGAGGGTATTATCTGCTTAATTGTCAATCGACTCAATTAGCATTTTGATCAACTTATAATTGAATGGCACAAATGAGTCAAGCTCGGTTGCTATAGTCTGTACTGTACATGCACAGATGTCACTGCACTTGGTGCTCTTTGTGTGCTAGCTAACTGGGAACCTATAAGCTTGCACATGAGATTATTTGGATAGCCTGAACTTAGCTGACTGCAGAGCCTACTTATTGAAAAGATAAATCTTAACTTCACTCTCAGCATGCAAAGAGATAAACTAGCTTAAACCACTAAGTACAATTGGGTTAAATATGTTTTTGCTGTGGCTTTATCTTCATTGATGACACTGTTAGTATGCAAGAACCCTGATGAGTAAAATTCCATCTCACTCTCTATGATCTGACCTGACTCCTTTGATATCGTTCTACATCAACAACCAAACCAGCGGCAGATTGAAGGGGGGGCCGTAACAATATCAGTCTCAGTCTGGAGCAACAAAAGCAATCTTACTATTTTATTCAAGATTGCAACGTTAACACAAACCAACATTCTTATGATTTCTCAAATCTACAACAGATCTACGTGTCAGATTTCGCGCAATATTTTCCCTTCAGCCAATGAAGACACAGCTTCTTGTCTCGGTTTGATTATAAGGGGAAGTAAGTCATTCGTAACTTCCGTTCGGTTCAGAACTACGGTGGATTTTGTGTGTCAAAATCCGTGCCGTTTTGCAAAATGACAGCAGTAGCAACGTCTATTTGGTATAAATCTGTTAGTGTCCGATAGTTTATTGTCTGCTTGATTTTATCATAGCCGTTGTTTTGCTTTGCTAAGCTGTGTATGGCAGGAATGCGAAGTTTGCCGACGAGGTCGAGAGAATCAGTATCATACCTTGTGTAAACCATAAGAAAAGATCCCCCGTCCATCACAAGTGACAGCCAAGACATAGGCCACGCCCACCTCGTGACGAGTGCCTGTGGATCTACCAGTGCGAGGCGACTTGATTCGGCTAAAACTACGTCACAGACACATCTACGTCATAACATTGACGTCACATCCACTTCCAAAACAGGATGTGATTGCTTTTGTAATTTTTTTTACACGTTTCTTTTTTCTTCGCTTTTTCTTTCTTTTTTCGCCTTTTTAAAAAAACTTTTTGTTAACTTTTATGACACTGCTGAACCTTGGCAGATATTGTTTTAATGTGATAGCTCTAAAAGGAACACCATCATGTGAAAAAAAATGAGTATATGGAGGACTTTTGTACCAAACCTGACGCAAATTGCTTTGCATTCCAAAACGGGACTGCCGAAAAGAACAAGAAAGTTTGGAGAATCTGATGGATTCTGAGCAGAGCCAGGCAGAACTAGACCAGCACAAAGTTATTCCAAATAGAAACAATTGAATCGAGGAAATGGACTGCTTCTTGGGAGTGTCACAGTGGGTAGGAACTGTAGTGGAGGCATAATCCTTGCAACAACATGCCTTAATACACGCTTTGCCAGCATCACTTGTTTTGTTTCTTCTGGTTTGGGATAACCGTTGTATCAAAACAAAGAGACTCACACCAACTCTAAAAACAGGAAATAACTCAGCGGATCAGTAAACTACTCTACTGCAGCAATTCCCTGCTAAACATACTATGGCTTAACCTTTCTTGACGACAGGTGATTCTTGCTGTGGGGACAATACTTTGTAGGAGAAGAAACAAGCAAGATGATGTACAGCAGCAGAGCCAGATCTCGGTCTCCGCGACGTGGTCCTCGCAGCCGACAGAAGAAAAGATCGCCGAGCAAAGTGCAACTCAGGAATGCACTGATCAAACAGAGAACCAAAACACAACGGGATGTCAACCAGGTGCTTAAGCTGTTCCTGTGGGTCGTCCACACTTTCAGAGGGGGCATCAGAAGATCGGCCAAAGCCTTATCCAGGCCCATCAACTTTGGCGCCGGATTGGCCTACGTCATACTGGACTGCCTTCTTCTCGGGGCCTTCTTCATGGTAGGCGCAATCTCCTATCTGATGACCATCATTATCACTAGACTCAATCCTGAAGCGAGGGGCGCGTTTATCGGGTCGGCGTCTGACAGCTCTAATTCTCAAGGCGGGAAAAAGGAGAAACGAGGAAAGAGGGGGAAAAACACGAAGACGAAGAAGAATGTGTCAACAGCTAGCGATGAACCTCCGGCGGGGCCGATGTGGTACGTGACGACTTTCTACAAGATGGTAGAGGACCGAGTCAAGAGAGGCGAAATAGGAGAAATAGGAGAAGCGAGTGCGACACTGAGCGGTGACATACATTTTAAGAAGCCCAGGTCCAATACCAACAACCTGAGTGAGAGGCACGCCAGCTTCGCCTCTATACAAGACGAGGAGGGCAGTTCCGCTAGCTCCAAGGACGAGGAAGACAGCGGGGTCAGGAGACAGTCCAGTGTCAGAGGTCAGGGCAGCGGGATCAGGAGACAGTCCAGTGTCAGAGGTCAGGGCAGCGCTATCAGGAGACAGTCCAGTGCGCGAGGAGAGGGCAGTGTGGGCACGAGCAACCTCAGTGTGAACGACGGGCAGGGAAGCATGATCAAGAGATTGTCCGTCAAGATGTCAGAGATAATGGATGACGTGGCGGTCGTCATGCAGACGTTTGACAATGAGGAAAAGGAGGCCAACCCGGACCCGCAACAACAAGACAGTGACTCCAGCGAGTGACACCAGCCAGTGACACCAGCCAGTGACACCAGTCAGTGACACCAGTCAGTGACACCAGCAATTGACAACAGTCAGTGACACCAGCCAGTGACACCAGTCAGTGACACCAGCAATTGACACCAGTCAGTGACACCAGCCAGTGACACCAGCCAGGGACACCAGTCAGTGCCACCAGTCAGTGCCACAAGTCAGCGCCACCAGTCAGTGCCACCAGTCAGTGCCACCAGTCAGTGCCACAAGTCAGCGCCACCAGTCAGTGCCACCAGTCAGTGCCACCAGCCAGTGACACCAGTCAGTGACACCAGTCATTGACACTAGCCAGTGACACCAGTCAGTGACACCAGTCAGTGCCACCATCAACCACAAACAATAGTCGCTAGCACCAACAACGATCAACAACCAGAAACACCAGTTGCTAACACCAACAACGATCAACAACCAGAAACAACAGTTGCTAACACCAAAAACGATCAACAACCACAATCACCAGCTGCTATCCTCAACAACGATCAACAATCACAAACACCAGTTGCTATCACCAACAACGACCAACAACCACAAACACCAGTTTCTAACACCAACAACGATCAACAACCGCAAACACCAGTTGCTATCACCAACAACGATCAACAACCACGATGAATCAGTGTTTGTGGATACTTTATCCAACACCTTGGATGTTTAAATTGCGGTCCTTCCAGTAGCAAGACGTCGGGTCAGTGGCTCAGATCTTGCAGCCTTTGACTTGAGACAGCATTCCACTTGGACACACAGCTACAAGCAGCAGTCTGGACACTCTACACAATGCCAATCATTGGATGAAATAATGTATCAAAAGCCTGGACATTTTCTCCACACAATGCCAATCATTGGATGAAATAATGTATAAAAAAAACCTGGATACTCTCTCTACACAATGCCAATCATTGGATGAAATAATGCTTCAAAAGCCGCTGGTATCAATCTGCCAAATGTTCGTTACAAACATCAAGTGCACAGTAAGCAGCCAGTATGCTGACTGTTGGTGTGTGCGAGTGAAGGGAAGGTGTTATCCCATGCTAAATCCTGGCCACACTATCCCATGCTAAATCCTGGCCACACTATCCCATGCTAAATCCTGGCCACACTATCCCATGCTAAATCCTGGCCACACTATCCCATGCTAAATCCTGGCCACACTATCCCATGCTAAATCCTGGCCACACTATCCCATGCTAAATCCTGGCCACACTATCCCATGCTAAATCCTGGCCACACTATCCCATGCTAAATCCTGGCCACACTATCCCATGCTAAATCCTGGCCACACTATCCCATGCTAAATCCTGGCCACACTATCCCATGCTAAATCCTGGCCACACTATCCCATGCTAAATCCTGGCCACACTATCCCATGCTAAATCCTGGCCACACTATCCCATGCTAAATCCTGGCCACACCTGAGGAAGTTAGCAGAACCATTTTTAAGGGAAGGACCGGGACTTTCATTCTGTAGTAGGTGCCTGAAGATGGTGAGAGAGATCAAGCTATGCAGTCCTGTTGTAGGTGCCTGAAGATGGTGAGAGAGATCAAGCTATGCAGTCCTTCTGTAGTAGGTGCAAGAAGATGCTGAGAGAGATCGAGCTATGCAGTCTTTGTGCAATGATTCGTGTGCGAGAGTTGCTTCTTTTCTTTCTTGTCAGTTTTATTTTGTTTTCATATAGCACCACTTTGCCTTGTTTTTCGTCAGTTACAGTTTGTTATATAGCATCAGTTTGCCTTCTTTCTCGCCAGTTACATTTTGTTGTCGTATAGCATCATTTTGCCTTCTTTCTCGCCAGTTACATTTTGTTGTCGTATAGCATCAGTTTGCCTTCTTTCTCGCCAGTTACATTTTGTTGTCGTATAGCATCAGTTTGCCTTCTTTCTCGCCAGTTACATTTTGTTGTACAGCATCAGTTTGCCTTCTTTCTCGCCAGTTACATTTTGTTGTCGTACAGCATCAGTTTGCCTTCTTTCTCGCCAGTTACATTTTGTTGTCGTATAGCATCATTGTGCCTTCTTTCTGTTCCTTATTTCCTGTTTTGAATGCAACCTCCTCTTCTCCCCGGTAAAGTCAACTTCTGTGTTATTAAAAATGTGTATAGTGCTTTCTCATATAAGTAGTCTGTGCAGGATATGTTTAAATCTTCAGATTGTATTGTGTCATTTAGGGAGTAAATAAATTAAGCGGTGAAGCGATTATCGTCTCTGTTGTTCGTTTTTTCTTAATATATATATACATGCTGGAATGTCTCTTGGAATCAATATGTGCAACGAAGACAAAAAACCCACTATCCATCCCACCTCTACCCACCCCCTCTCCAATTTCAGATAGATCTATCCATCCCACCCCTACCTACCCCCTCTCCAATTTCAGATAGATCTATCCATCCCACCCCTACCTACCCCCTCTCCAATTTCAGATAGATCTATCCATCCCACCTCTACCTACCCCCTCTCATCTACCCCAACGCCGCCTTGGAGGATTTTAGTAAACACGACTAACCCAGACTGACTTCAATTGTGAATTGAGTCACCACCAGTAGAGCGTCTTGGTGATCGAGACTATCAAGAGCGTCTTGGTGGTCGAGACTACCCATAGCGTCTTGGTGATCGAGACTATCAAGAGCGTCTTGGTTGTCGAGACTACCCATAGCGTGGTGATCGAGACTTATCACACAAGAAAGAAAAACAAGTCGCGTAAGGCGAAAATACAACATTTAGTCAAGCTGTCGAACTCACAGAATGAAACTGAACGCAATGCAATTTTTCAGCAAGACCGTATACTTGTAGCATCGTCAGTCCACTGCTCGTGGCAAAGGCAGTGAAATTGACAAGAAGAGCGGGGTAGTAGTTGCACTGAGCAGGATAGCACGCTTTTCTGTACCTCTCTTCGTTTTAACTTTCTGAGCGTGTTTTTAATCCAAACATATCATATCTATATGTTTTTGGAATCAGGAACCGACAAGGAATAAGATGAAAGTGTTTTTAAATTGATTTCGAAAATTTAATTTTGATCATAATTTATATATTTCTAATTTTCAGAGCTTGTTTTTAATGCAAATATAACATATTTATATGTTTTTTGGAATCAGAAAATGATGAAGAATAAGATGAACGTAAATTTGGATCGTTTTTAATTTTTTTTCATTTTTTTATTTTTTACAATGTTTAGATGTTTAATGACCAAAGTCATCAATTAATTTTTAAGCCACCAAGCTGAAATGCAATAACGAAGTCCGGCCTTCGTCGAAGATTGCTTGGCCAAAATTTCAATCAATTTGATTGAAAAATGAGGGTATGACGTCATCAAAGGTATTTATCGAAAAAAAGAAAAAAAAGTCTGGGGATATCATTCCCAGGAACTCTCATGTAAAATTTCATAAAGATCGGTCCAGTAGTTTGGTCTGAATCGCTCTACACACACACACACACATACACGCACAGACAGACACACACACACACACATACACCACGACACTCGTCTCGATTCCCCCTCTAATGTAAAAAGAACTCGTGCACATTTGCACGTGCCGCCACAAGTTTTGGAAAAGGAATGACGAACATTTGTTCCACTTAGCTAAACGCAAAAGAATACGTCGCACTTCTATAATTGACGTCATTTGTGTCATTCGCGAATGCGATAGCACATTGACATTAAGTTTTGAATTCTAACAATGACATGTTCTGTCATGTCCAGCTAATTTAGCTCCTCAACATGGCTTTTATTGTCGGCCAAGAACTTCGTCTAACATGCGAGCAACATTAGAGTACAAGCAGTCGCAGCACGATTTTGTTTTCAGCAGTGTGCAACCTGAAATGTGGCAGTCGTGATCCTTTTCATGGGAATTATTACGAAACAAGAAACAAAAATTGCCTAAGATTGCCTGAACTTACTTCAAACATTGTTTGCTGTGAGCTAATTCGTATTGTAAAACAGTATTTCACGGAAACGTGAATAGTATTTTCAGAACAATGTCATAAGTGAGACACACACTGTTGCCTGTCATAAGTGAGACACACACTGTAGCCTGTCATAAGTGAGACACACTGTAGCCTCATCAAACGTGATACACACTGTAGCCTGTCGTACGTGAGACACACTGTAGCCTGTCAAAAGTGACACACACTGTAGCCTGTCATAAGTGACACACACTGTAGCCTCATCATAAGTGAGAGACAAACTGTAGCCTGTCGTACTTGAGACACACACTGTAGCCTGTCATACGTGAGACACACACTGTAGCCTCATCATACGTGAGACACACACTGTAGCCTGTCATACGTGAGACACACTGTAGCCTGTCATACGTGAGACACACACTGTAGCCTGTCATACGTGAGACACACTGTAGCCTGTCATACGTGAGACACACTGTAGCCTGTCATACGTGAGACACACTGTAGCCCGTTATAAGTGAGACACACAATGTAGCCTGTCATACGTGAGATACACACTGTAGCCTGTCATACGTGAGACACACTGTAGCCCGTTATACGTGAGACACACACTGTAGCCCGTTATAAGTGAGACACACACTGTAGCCCGTTATAAGTGAGACACACACTGTAGCCCGTTATAAGTGAGACACACAATGTAGCCTGTCATACGTGAGATACACACTGTAGCCTGTCATACGTGAGACACACTGTAGCCCGTTATAAGTGAGACACACACTGTAGCCCGTTATAAGTGAGACACACTGTAGCCTGTCATACGTGAGACACACTGTAGCCCGTTATAAGTGAGACACACACTGTAGCCCGTTATAAGTGAGACACACAATGTAGCCTGTCATACGTGAGATACACACTGTAGCCTGTCATACGTGAGACACACTGTAGCCTGTCATACGTGTGACACACACTGTAGCCTGTCATACGTGAGATACACACTGTAGCCTGTCATACGTGTGACACACACTGTAGCCTGTCATACGTGTGACACACACTGTAGCCTGTCATACGTGAGACACACTGTAGCCTGTCATACGTGAGACACACACTGTAGCCTGTCATACGTGAGACACACACTGTAGCCTGTCATACGTGAGATACACACTGTAGCCTGTCATACGTGAGACACACACTGGAGCCTGTCATAAGTGAGACACACACTGTAGCCCGTCATAAGTGAGACACACACTGTAGCCCGTCACACTGGAGCCGAGGGCACGTAACCTCACTCTGGGCTTGAAAGGCCACGTGACAGAGTTGTCCGGCTGGATCTTGGATCTGACTGGCCAGCTCCCGGACTTCTTAGAGCGGGTCTCAGAGGTTCCAGTCACAATCTCTCGCCGGGCACCGGAGCTCAAAGATTGGCTCTCTTTCTGTGTCCTGGAATTGACCTACATGATAGAGTCATTCATCGACCGCATTTCACAACTTGTACACTCCATCTGAATACTTCGTATCACATACTGCAGTTCATTGACCGAATCTTTCACAGTATTTATTGACCACATAGCAGATACGGAAGTTGATACAACGGATCTCAGAGGAATAGACCCCGTCTGAACACAACCTTGCAGACCACACAGCAGATACAGGAGTTCACACAACGGATCTCAGAGGAATTAGACCCCGTCTGAACACAACCTTGCAGACCACACAGCAGATACAGGAGTTCACACAACGGATCTCAGAAGAATTAGACCCCGTCTGAACACAACCTTGCAGACCACACAGCAGATACAGGAGTTCACACAACGGATCTCAGAGGAATTAGACCCCGTCTGAACACAACCTTGCAGACCACACAGCAGATACAGGAGTTCACACAACGGACCTCAGAGGAATTAGACCCCATCTGAACACAACCTTGCAGACCACACAGCAGATACAGGAGTTCACACAACGGACCTCTGAGGAATAGACTCGATCTAACAGGCTGCCAAAAGGACGCGTCACAGATCAGATCTAACAGTTTACCAAACGGACGCGTCACATACCGGATCTAAATGTGTGCCGAACGGACGCATCCCAGTCCGGATCCAAACGTTTGCCAAACGGACGCATCACAGACCAGATCTAACAGTGTGCCAAACGAACGTATCACAATACAGGGAGGAAATCAGCAACAAGCCGGCACAACAAATCCAGGCAAAAGGGGGAGTGATTCCAAGCAAGGAAACCCCTCCAAGGAAGACGAGGAGAACTGGTCGGAGCGGGAGAAGGCAGTCCTACGCCGCCACACGCTCGACGTCGTTGACCCCTCAGGCCTCAAGAAGACGTCAAATCCCGTACAGAGAGCTGTATCCCACGATGACCCGTCTCCACAAGACAAGCCGTTTGATGCCAAACCCTCACCCTAACTGTGGCTGTGTCTGATGCCTAAAGCTCACCCAAACTGTAGCTATATCTGATGCCTAACGCTCACCCTGACTGTGGCTGTGTCTGATGCCTAACCCTCACCCTAACTGTAGCTATGTCTGATGCCTAACCCTCACCCTGACTGTAGCTGTGTCTGATGCCTAACCCTCACCCTAACTGTAGCTGTGTCTGATGTCTAACCCTCACCCTAACTGTGGCTGTGTCTGATGCCTAACCATCACCCTAACTGTAGCTATGTCTGATGCCTAACTCCCACCCTAACTGTAGCTATGTCTGATGTCTAACCATCACCCTGACTGTAGCTATGTCTGATGTCTAACCATCACCCTGACTGTAGCTGTGTCTGATGTCTAACCCTCACCCTGACTGTAGCTATGTCTGATGTCTAACGCTCACCCTAACTGTAGCTGTGTCTGATGTCTAACCCTCACCCTGACTGTAGCTATGTCTGATGTCTAACCCTCACCCTGACTGTAGCTATGTCTGATGTCTAACCCTCACCCTCACTGTAGCTATGTCTGATGTCTAACCCTCACCCTAACTGTAGCTATGTCTGATGTCTAACCCTCACCCTGACTGTAGCTATGTCTGATGTCTAACCCTCACCCTGACTGTAGCTATGTCTGATGTCTAACGCTCACCCTAACAGTAGCTATGTCTGATGTCTAACGCTCACCCTAACTGTAGCTATGTCTGATGCCTAACCCCCACCCTAACTGTAGCTGTGTCTGATGTCTAACCCTCACCCTGACTGTAGCTATGTCTGATGTCTAACCCCCACCCTGACTGTAGCTATGTCTGATGTCTAACGCTCACCCTAACTGTAGCTGTGTCTGATGTCTAACCCTAACCATCACCCTCACTGTTGCTATGTCTGATGTCTAACCCTCACCCTGACTGTAGCTATGTCTGATGCCTAACCCCCACCCTCACTGTAGCTATGTCTGATGTCTAACCCTCACCCTAACTGTAGCTATGTCTGATTCTAACTCTCACCCTGACTGTAGCTATGTCTGATGTCTAACCCTCACCCTGACTGTAGCTATGTCTGATGTCTAACCCTCACCCTAACTGTAGCTATGTCTGATTCTAACCCTCACCCTGACTGTAGCTATGTCTGATGTCTAACCCTCACCCTGACTGTAGCTATGTCTGATGTCTAACCCTCACCCTGACTGTAGCTATGTCTGATTCTAACCCTCACCCTGACTGTAGCTATGTCTGATGTCTAACCCTCACCCTGACTGTAGCTATGTCTGATGTCTAACACTCACCCTAACTGTAGCTATGTCTGATGTCTAACCCCCATCCTAACTGTAGCTGTATCTGATGTCTAACCCTCACCCTGACTGTAGCTATGTCTGATGTATAACCCTCACCCTGACTGTAGCTGTGTCTGATGTCTAACCATCACCCTGACTGTAGTTATGTCTGATTTCTAACCCTCACCCTGACTGTAGCTATGTCTGATGTCTAACCATCACCCTGACTGTAGCTATGTCTGATGCCTAACCCCCACCCTAACTGTAGCTATGTCTGATGTCTAACCCTCACCCTGACTGTAGCTATGTGTGATGTCTAACCCTCACCCTGACTGTGGCTGTGTCTGATGTCTAACCCTCACCCTGACTGTAGCTATGTCTGATGTCTAACCCTCACCCTGACTGTAGCTATGTCTGATGTCTAACCCTCAACCTAACTGTAGCTATGTCTGATGTATAACCCTCACCCTGACTGTGGCTATGTCTGATGTCTAACCCTCACCCTGACTGTAGCTATGTCTGATGTCTAACCCTCACCCTGACTGTAGCTATGTCTGATGTCTAACCCTCACCCTGACTGTAGCTATGTCTGATGTCTAACCCTCACCCTCACTGTAGCTATGTCTGATGTCTAACCCTCACCCTAAATGTAGCTATGTCTGATGTCTAACCCTCACCCTAACTGTAGCTATGTCTGATGCCTAACCCCCACCCTAACTGTAGCTGTATCTGATGTCTAACCCTCACCCTGACTGTAGCTATGTCTGATTCTAACCCTCACCCTGACTGTAGCTATGTCTGATGTCTAACCCTCACCCTAACTGTAGCTATGTCTGATGTCTAACCCTCACCCTGACTGTAGCTATGTCTGATGTTTAACCCTCACCCTGACTGTAGCTATGTCTTATGTCTAACCCTTACCCTGACTGTAGCTATGTCTGATGTCTAACCCTCACCCTAACTGTAGCTATGTCTGATGTCTAACCATCACCCTGACTGTAGCTGTGTCTGATGTCTAACCCCCACCCTCACTGTAGCTGTGTCTGATGTCTAACCCCCACCCTGACTGTAGCTATGTCTGATGTCTAACTCTCACCCTGACTGTAGCTGTGTCTGATGTCTAACCCCCACCCTGACTGTAGCTATGTCTGATGTCTAACCCTCACCCTGACTGTAGCTATGTCTGATGTGTAACCCTCACCCTGACTGTAGCTATGTCTGATGTCTAACCATCACCCTGACTGTAGCTGTGTCTGATGCCTAACCCTCACCCTAACTGTAGCTATGTCTGATGCCTAACCCTCACCCTGACTGTAGCTATGTCTGATGTCTAACCCTCACCCTAACTGTAGCTGTGTCTGATGTCTAACCCTCACCCTGACTGTAGCTGTGTCTGATGTCTAACCCTCACCCTGACTGTAGCTATGTCTGATGTCTAACCCTCACCCTAACTGTAGCTATGTCTGATGTCTAACCCCCATCCTAACTGTAGCTGTATCTGATGTCTAACCCTCACCCTGACTGTGGCTATGTCTGATGTCTAACCCTCACCCTGACTGTAGCTATGTCTGATGTCTAACCATCACCCTGACTGTAGCTATGTCTGATGTCTAACCATCACCCTGACTGTAGCTATGTCTGATGTCTAACCATCACCCTGACTGTAGCTATGTCTGATGCCTAACCCCCACCCTGACTGTAGCTATGTCTGATGTCTAACCCTCACCCTGACTGTAGCTATGTCTGATGTCTAACCCTCACCCTGACTGTGGCTGTGTCTGATGTCTAACCCTCACCCTGACTGTAGCTATGTCTGATGTCTAACCCCCACCCTAACTGTAGCTATGTCTGATGTCTAACCCTCACCCTGACTGTAGCTATGTCTGATGTCTAACCCTCACCCTAACTGTAGCTATGTCTGATGTCTAACCCTCACCCTGACTGTAGCTATGTCTGATGTCTAACCCTCACCCTGACTGTAGCTATGTCTGATGTCTAACCCTCACCCTGACTGTAGCTATGTCTGATGTCTAACCATCACCCTCACTGTAGCTATGTCTGATGTCTAACGCTCACCCTAACTGTAGCTGTGTCTGATGTCTAACCCTCACCCTAACTGTAGCTATGTCTGATGCCTAACCCCCACCCTAACTGTAGCTGTATCTGATGTCTAACCCTCACCCTGACTGTAGCTATGTCTGATTCTAACCCTCACCCTGACTGTAGCTATGTCTGATGTCTAACCCTCACCCTCACTGTAGCTATGTCTGATGTCTAACCCTCACCCTGACTGTAGCTATGTCTGATGTATAACCCTCACCCTGACTGTAGCTATGTCTGATGTCTAACCCTCAACCTAACTGTAGCTATGTCTGATGTCTAACCCTCACCCTAACTGTAGCTGTGTCTGATGTCTAACCCTCACCCTCACTGTAGCTGTGTCTGATGTCTAACCCTCACCCTCACTGTAGCTGTGTCTGATGTCTAACCCTCACCCTGACTGTAGCTGTGTCTGATGTCTAACCCTCACCCTAACTGTAGCTGTGTCTGATGTCTAACCCTCACCCTGACTGTAGCTGTGTCTGATGTCTAACCCTCACCCTGACTGTAGCTATGTCTGATGTCTAACCCTCACCCTGACTGTAGCTATGTCTGATGTGTAACCCTCACCCTGACTGTAGCTATGTCTGATGTCTAACCATCACCCTGACTGTAGCTGTGTCTGATGCCTAACGCTCACCCTAACTGTAGCTATGTCTGATGCCTAACCATCACCCTCACTGTAGCTATGTCTGATGTCTAACGCTCACCCTAACTGTAGCTGTGTCTGATGTCTAACCCTCACCCTGACTGTAGCTATGTCTGATGTCTAACGCTCACCCTCACTGTTGCTATGTCTGATGTCTAACCCTCAACCTAACTGTAGCTATGTCTGATGTCTAACCCTCACCCTGACTGTAGCTATGTCTGATGTCTAACCCTCACCCTGACTGTGGCTGTGTCTGATGTCTAACCCTCACCCTGACTGTAGTTATATCTGATGTCTAACCCTCACCCTGACTGTAGCTATGTCTGATGTCTAACCCTCACCCTGACTGTAGCTATGTCTGATGTATAACCCTCACCCTGACTGTAGCTATGTCTGATGTCTAACCCTCACCCTGACTGTAGCTATGTCTGATGTCTAACCCTCACCCTGACTGTAGCTATGTCTGATGTCTAACCCTCACCCTAACTGTAGCTATGTCTGATGTCTAACCCTCACCCTAACTGTAGCTATGTCTGATGCCTAACCCCCACCCTAACTGTAGCTGTGTCTGATGTCTAACCCTCACCCTGACTGTAGCTATGTCTGATTCTAACCCTCACCCTGACTGTAGCTATGTCTGATGTCTAACCCTCACCCTGACTGTAGCTATGTCTGATGTCTAACCCTCACCCTGACTGTAGCTATGTCTGATGTCTAACCCTCACCCTCACTGTAGCTATGTCTGATGTCTAACCCGCACCCTGACTGTAGCTGTGTCTGATGTCTAACCCTCACCCTAACTGTAGCTGTGTCTGATGTCTAACCCTCACCCTGACTGTAGCTGTGTCTGATGTCTAACCCCCACCCTAACTGTAGCTATGTCTGATGTCTAACCCCCACCCTAACTGTAGCTGTGTCTGATGCCTAACCCCCACCCTAACTGTAGCTGTGTCTGATGTCTAACCATCACCCTGACTGTAGCTGTGTCTGATGTCTAACCCTCACCCTGACTGTAGCTATGTCTGATGTCTAACGCTCACCCTCACTGTTGCTATGTCTGATGTCTAACCATCACCCTGACTGTAGCTGTGTCTGATGTCTAACTCTCACCCTGACTGTAGCTGTGTCTGATGTCTAACCCCCACCCTCACTGTAGCTGTGTCTGATGTCTAACCCTCACCCTGACTGTAGCTATGTCTGATGTCTAACCATCACCCTAACTGTAGCTATGTCTGATGTCTAACCCTCACCCTGACTGTAGCTGTGTCTGATGCTTGGCCCCCACCCTAACTGTAGCTATGTCTGATGTCTAACCATCACCCTAACTGTAGCTGTGTCTGATGTCTAACCCTCACCCTAACTGTAGCTATGTCTGATGTCTAACCCTCACCCTAACTGTAGCTGTGTCTGATGTCTAACCCTCACCCTCACTGTAGCTATGTCTGATGTCTAACCCTCACCCTCACTGTAGCTATGTCTGATGTCTAACCCTCACCCTGACTGTAGCTATGTCTGATGTCTAACCCCCACCCTAACTGTAGCTATGTCTGATGTGTAACCCTCACCCTGACTGTAGTTATGTCTGATGTCTAACCCTCACCCTGACTGTAGCTGTGTCTGATGTCTAACCATCACCCTAACTGTAGCTATGTCTGATGCCTAACCATCACCCTCACTGTAGCTGTGTCTGATGCTTAACTCTCACCCTGTCTGTAGCTATGTCTGATGCACCCTAACTGTGTCTGATGCAATGATTTCACTCTCACCCTTACTGTGTCTGATGCAATGATTTCACTCTCACTCTAACTGTGTCTGATGCAATGATTTCACTCTCACCCTAACTGTGTCTGATGCAATGATTTCACTCTCACCCTAACTGTGTCTGATGCAATGATTTCACTCTCACTCTAACTGTGTCTGATGCAATGATTTCATTCTCACTCTAACTGTGTCTGATGCAAGGATTTTACTCTCACCCTAACTGTGTCTGATGCAATGATTTCCTTCTCACCCTAACTTTGTCAGATGCAATGATTTCACTCTCACCCTAACTTTGTCAGATGCAATGATTTCACTCTCACCCTTACTATGTCTGATGCAATAATTTCACCGACACACTAACAGTAGCTATATATGCCTGATGCAATGATTTCACTCTCACCCTAACTAATGCTAGAACAGGGCCGGAGTGCTATGTCAATTATGAGCAGTTCTTCCACACCCATTTAAAAAATATGACTTTACCAGCATGTTCCTGCATACTGAGCCAGAATGTTTTGTTTTGGCAAATCGACATTGCAGTTCCGGAGCAAATGATTAAAATTACTTTGCGAATTTGCGTTCAAACGTGTTTTTCCTATAATATAACGATGCACTGGTCGAAAATATGGCCAAGAACAAATCTATGGTACTTCGAAGAAAGAAGAATAACAAAATTCTTGTCCAATACGACTTGCAATTTACCGTGTGCGCTGTAAAATGTCCCTACCTTTAAAGCAGACGAAAAGCAGACATCTTCATTTTCTTCCAAGGGAGAAATCGTTGGTCATAAAGTCTTGCAGGACCCAAACATACTTCTGCACGCTTTCTTTTCTTTTCATATTCAGTTGCTTCGCAAAAATGAAGTGTCATAGAACATGCACGGTGATACACGGTGCACGTTACGAAAAAGCTCCATGCACGGTGCACGCCGGACCTCTATGCACGGTGCACGCTACGAGAATTTCCCCATTCCCTTGCACGTTACGTCCAAAAAACCCATTCCCGGTGCACGTGGTAAAGCATCGCCCCCCTCTGTGTGTGTGTGTGTGCGTGCGTGTGTGTGTGTGTGTGTGTGTCTGTGTGTGTCTGTGTGTGTGTCTGTGTCTGTGTCTGTGTCTGTGTCTGCAACTAGATTACTGGCGGCATTTTGGGGTGTAGATTCACCCATGAGGAAGCGATACCTCTAACTTACTGAGCATAACATATTGAAACAATCACCACCCACATCAAGTCAAGAAGCATAACATATTGAAACAATTACCACCCACATCAAGTCAAGAAGCATAACATATTGAAACAATTACCACCCACATCAAGTCAAGAAGCATAACATATTGAAACAATTACCACCCACATCAAGTCAAGAAGCATAACATATTGAAACAATGACCACCCACATCAAGTCAAGAAGCATAACATATTGAAACAATTACCACCCACATCAAGTCAAGAAGCATAACATATTGAAACAATGACCACCCACATCAAGTCAAGAAGCATAACATATTGAAACAATGACCACCCACATCAAGTCAAGAAGCATAACATATTGAAAAAATGACCACCCACATCAAGACAAGAAGCATAACATATTGAAACAATGACCACCCACATCAAGTCAACAAGCATAACATATTGAAGCAATCACCACCCACATCAAGACAAGAAGCATAACATATTGAAACAATGACCACCCACATCAAGTCAACAAGCATAACATATTGAAACAATCACCACCCACATCAAGTCAAGAAGCATAACATATTGAAGCAATCACCACCCACATCAAGTCAAGAAGCATAACATATTGAAACAATGACCACCCACATCAAGTCAAGAAGCATAACATATTGAAAAAATGACCACCCACATCAAGACAAGAAGCATAACATATTGAAACAATGACCACCCACATCAAGTCAACAAGCATAACATATTGAAGCAATCACCACCCACATCAAGACAAGAAGCATAACATATTGAAACAATGACCACCCACATCAAGTCAACAAGCATAACATATTGAAACAATCACCACCCACATCAAGTCAAGAAGCATAACATATTGAAGCAATCACCACCCACATCAAGTCAACAAGCACCGTGCAAACAATGTCAGACGCAACAATGTGAAGGGCAAGCAAAACTGGGATTCTTCAATACGCTACAGAAAAGTAGAATGTGAAGGGCAAGCAAAACTGGGATTCTTCAATACGCTACAGAAAAGTAGAATGTGAAGGGCAAGCAAAACTGGGATTCTTCAATACGCTACAGAAAAGTAGAATGTGAAGGGCAAGCAAAACTGGGATTCTTCAATACGCTACAGAAAAGTAGAATGTGAAGGGCAAGCAAAACTGGGATTCTTCAATACGCTACAGAAAAGTAGAATGTGAAGGGCAAGCAAAACTGGGATTCTTCAATACGCTACAGAAAAGTAGAATGTGAAGGGCAAGCAAAACTGGGATTCTTCAATACGCTACAGAAAAGTAGAATGTGAAGGGCAAGCAAAACTGGGATTCTTCAATACGCTACAGAAAAGTAGAATGTGAAGGGCGAGCAAAACTGGGATTCTTCAATACGCTACAGAAAAGTAGAATGTGAAGGGCAAGCAAAACTGGGATTCTTCAATACGCTACAGAAAAGTAGAATGACGGGTGAAAATCAGAATTCACAATAGAGCTTTTTTTTTTAATGTTCACTGAATGTCAAACACAGACCAAACACAGACCAAACACAGACCAAACACCAAACACAGACCAAACACAGACCAATCACAGACCAAACACAGACCAAACACAGACCAAACACAGACCAAACACAGACCAAACACAGACCAATCACAGACCAAACACCAAACACAGACCAAACACAGACCAAACACAGACCAAACACCAAACACAGACCAAACACCAAACACAGACCAAACACCAATCACAGACCAAACACCAAACACAGACCAAACACAGACCAAACACCAAACACAGACCAATCACAGACCAAACACCAAACACAGACCAAACACAGACCAAACACAGACCAAACACCAAACACAGACCAAACACCAAACACAGACCAATCACAGACCAAACACCAAACACAGACCAAACACAGACCAAACACAGACCAAACACCAAACACAGACCAAACACCAAACACAGACCAAACACAGACCAAACACAGACCAAACACCAAACACAGACCAAACACCAATCACAGACCAAACACAGACCAAACACAGACCAAACACAGACCAAACACAGACCAAACACAGACCAAACACCAAACACAAACCAAACACAGACCAAACACCAAACACAGACCAAACACAGACCAAACACAGACCAAACACCAAACACAGACCAAACACCAAACACAGACCAAACACAGACCAAACACAGACCAAACACCAAACACAGACCAAACACCAATCACAGACCAAACACAGACCAAACACAGACCAAACACAGACCAAACACAGACCAAACACAGACCAAACACCAAACACAGACCAAACACAGACCAAACACAGACCAAACACCAAACACAGACCAAACACCAAACACAGACCAAACACCAAACACAGACCAATCACAGACCAAACACAGACCAAACACCAAACACAGACCAATCACAGACCAAACACCAAACACAGACCAAACACCAAACACAGACCAAACACCAAACACAGACCAAACACAGACCAAACACCAAACACAGACCAATCACAGACCAAACACAGACCAAACACAGACCAAACACCAAACACAGACCAAACACCAAACACAGACCAAACACAGACCAAACACCAAACACAGACCAAACACAGACCAAACACAGACCAAACACCAAACACAGACCAAACACCAAACACAGACCAAACACCAAACACAGACCAAACACAGACCAAACACAGACCAATCACAGACCAAACACAGACCAAACACAGACCAAACACAGACCAAACACAGACCAAACACAGACCAAACACAGACCAAACACAGACCAATCACAGACCAAACACAGACCAAACACAGACCAATCACAGACCAAACACAGACCAAACACAGACCAATCACAGACCAAACACAGACCAAACACAGACCAAACACAGACCAATCACAGACCAAACACAGACCAAACACAGACCAAACACAGACCAAACACAGACCAAACACAGACCAATCACAGACCAAACACAGACCAAACACAGACCAATCACAGACCAAACACAGACCAAACACAGACCAATCACAGACCAAACACAGACCAATCACAGACCAAACACAGACCAAACACAGACCAAACACAGACCAATCACAGACCAAACACAGACCAAACACAGACCAAACACAGACCAAACACAGACCAAACACAGACCAAACACAGACCAAACACAGACCAAACACAGACCAAACACAGACCAAACACCAAACACAGACCAAACACAGACCAAACACTTCAACAGATCAAAAAGCAGTGACACTTTTTCACAACAGCAGGACGAAACGTCAGGTCATTTGGGCTGCCCGTGCGCCAGCCCATTGCATAATTTATATTAAGGCATGCAATACATTAACAATAAACTTGATTTAACATTTCTGGTCGATTGTTCTAGTAACAGAGCCAAAACTGAAACAGGTTCACAAAAAGCAGTGCCACCGTCACGCGTGATTATTAGAAACAAAGCAAGACGCAAAATCAGGTCAGGGCGTCCCGTGCATCAAGACTTTACACAATTTATTTCATTTCATGCAAGACATTAACACATTTAGCTTTTGGCACTGCCGTCCACCAGCCAAGGCACTACATAACTCTAGCGAAGGACAAATCGGCCATAACAAACACACACAGACGCTTGCGTCTCTCTCTTTCTCTCTCTCTCTCTCTCTCTCTCTCTCTCTCTCTCTCTCTCTCTCTCTCTCTCTCTCTCTCTCTCTCTCTCTCTCTCTCTGGAGCGGAAGTATCTGCTCCAGGGAGAGCAGCTTACGTCTCTCCAGCGGCAGTGCCAGAGCTTGGAACAGAAGGTGACCAACCTCAAGACCGCCAAGAAGTCCTGCCCTGCGCGTAACTCAGCCTCAACCCAGACCCCCATACCCGTTGTAAGCGGCATTGGCCGTTATGCCCATGATCCCAAAAAACCCTCCCCCGTCACCCCCACCAATAACCCTCCTGACCCAACACAAACCCTCGCCAACAGTTCCCCTGCCCCCTTGCCCCCATCCAACATCGAAAACTCTCCTGCCCAACCCCATTCTCCCCGTAACCAGCCCCCTGGGTCTAAGGATGAGACGTCGTCGCAGGCCGCAGGCGACAACACCACTACAGACGCCGCCGACTTCAAGCCTGTCCCCGCTGCTCGGCACCTAAAGCTGCCTCCCTCAGCCACCACCCTCATCATCGGAGACTCAAATAATAGAAGAATGTCAACCCAAAGCGGCTGCGTCGTGGTGGCGAGGTGCAGGTCAGAACGCTCAGGGGTGCCAGAGTAGCGGACGTCACCGAAGTCTTCAACAAGATCGTGGATACCGCGACCAACATCTCCAAAGTGGTGCTGCATGTTGGCACCAACAACATGGCTGCAATCGAGGCGCGGCCCACACTGCTGGACAGTTTTGTTGACGGGTACCGTGCTCTTATTACCCGCGTCAAGAGTAAGGTGCCTGACGCACAGATCGCAATCTCGGCCATCCCACCCCAGAAGCCGTGGAAGAGAATAATTACTGTTCGTAAAATGAACCGACTGGTCGACGTTTGCAAGACCAATGGTACAACCTTCCTCCCTCATGACGCTGTGTGGTCAACTAACAGCGAGGGGAAGGTTGACCCTAGCCTGATCCAGGACAAGGTACATTTCACCGCCAGAGGTTTAGGACTTTACCTCAGAGAGGTCAAGACGTTCCTGTTCGTCAAGAATAAGAGTGCTAAGACTATTAGAGGCCCGCCTGGGGCCAGTGCGGGTGATAGTGTTACGCAGCTGCAATCGCGTCGTAGTTACGCTGACGCTGCCTCCCATGCTAATAGGCCTGAAAGTGAGAAGAAAACGGATAAGACGCCACCCAGTGACATGCCCAGAGACCGTGACGATAAGCATGCTGCGCGCTCATCTGAGCAGGAAGTAACGAGCCACTCGAGTGCTCGGGCAGACAGGGGCAGTACTCATAGTCCGTCATTGGCACCGCCATTCTCGCCATTCAATCCCTATCTGCCATTTATGCACAACGGCCAACACTTCCCCCAGATGTTTCCGTGGTTCTTTGGCCGCCCGCCTCCTTCTGGAGCTGGCTGGACTTCTCCTTACATGTGAAATGCATGAACGATTGCGGGTTTGCGTGAGTTGTGGTACCGTACACGGTACTTTACCATAACTCCCCATCAGTTTAGCTATTTCATTATTAATTTGTCTTTTGTGCCTTCCCCCACTTTGCATTTGTTTTTTCCTTTCAGCGACATAAAGAAAACTTTTTAACTTTTGTCCCACTGTGTGGTTGCCACCAATGGTGACAGGACTGCCTATACTATAGGTCTTTGGCCTTTAGCTGGACAAAGTGAATGAACATTAATTGGTTCTGTCTTCACCGTCAAGTTAAACGTTGCATTGTGCTGCTGTGCTCGTCTCTGAGTAGACATTACACATAGCGGTGTTTGAGTTTGTTTTCTTACTAGTCCTAATTCCGTAATTAATTACTTTGTAAGCTTGCACATTTTCCCCTTTACATTATTTTCAGTCGTTTATTTGATTTGGTTGTTCTGTTGGTACTGTGTGTTCTGATTTGCATTGTTTCCGGATTGCACTTAGTCTGGTGAAATTGATATTGTGTGTGTTGTATGCAAGACTTATCTTCTTCAAGCATAGATGTAGGGCATGCTGATATTTTTCACTTAGGCAACAAAATTCATGAAGTCTATTCTTTGCTTAGCGGACCACCACGCCTTCACCTCCTCGGTCTCACTGAGACCCGACTGAAACTACAATCCGATTCTGAAATTTATATCACTAACTACACTTTTCTGCGTAAAGATGCTACCCGATCGCCACAGACGGGCCTTGGCATATATGTACCTGATGACGTGATGCCTTACATCACCCGGCGTCCGGATCTAGAGACTGAGGCCGTGGAGTGCATGTGGGTTCAGCTTAAGCGTGGTGCTAAAGATTCTACTACACTTATTTGTATCCTGTACAGAAATCCCTCTTGTAACTTTGCCTGGTATGATGACTTCGTGCACATGATGGACTTGGTCACATGATGGACTTGGTCACATGATGGACTTGGTCACATGATGGACTTGGTCACATGATGGACTTGGTCACATGATGGACTTGGTCACAACGACAAACCCAAAGTCTGATTATATTCTTCTAGGGGATTTCAACATTGATTTACTAAAACCACACACGTCATGGGAGTCAACCTCCAATTTGTTCGGGCTGCAACAACTGGTTCAACAACTGGTTCAACAACTGGTTCAACAACTGGTTCAACAGCCTGGTTCAACAACTGGTTCAACAACTGGTTCAACAGCCTACAAGAGTTACTCCCACCTCCTCCACCCTATTAGATCATATATATACTAATAATGTACGCAATGTTTCTAACGTACGAATTTCGGATGTCAGTCTCAGTGACCACAGTCCAATCATGTGCAGGTTGTCATGGAGACCACCGAAGCGTACCAAGGCCGAGCATACAACCATTGAATATCGCTCAACTAAGCACTTTGACCAAACTTCCTTTTTGTTCGACTTAAGTAGAGTCAACTTTTCCAGTGTACATAGCTGCGATAATCCCGATACTGCTTTAACTGTTTGGCAAGGTTTATTTATGCCTATTGTGGAAAAACCATTCGAATGCCCTAACCCTAACCCTAACCCTAATCCCCCATTCGAAGGAGGAGAGTTAAACAGAAGACGCAACCCGGTTGGATTACAGCCGACATTATGGAGGCCATGAACATTAGGGATGAATTAAAGAAAGATAAAAAAAAATTGACGAGTACAAAATCCACAGAAACAAAATAAGCGTTTTGGTTAAAAACTCGAAGCGCAGATACTTTGAACAGATGATCTCTAATAACTGTGATACGGCGCATCTCTGGCGTGCCATGAACGAGATAACGCATAAGAAACGTAAGCCGTTCTTATCGCCCTCGATCGTGGCATCGCCAGACACACTCAATGATCATTTCCTGTCCACGGCGTCCCTCCTTCACCAGTCTAATGGTCCTCCGACCCCACATAGCGATGAATTCTCAAACTCCCCTCTTTCAGAATTTTGTAACGAGAGGCTACGGTCTAGTGACCAGAGTTGTATCCCCGAGCTAGCAATACACGAAGTAGGTAAATATATTTCTGAATTGAAAAATAAAAAATCTGTGGGCGTGGACACTATCAGTACTTATATCTTAAAACTTTCTCTTCCGTATGTTGTTGAACCCTTAACGTTTTTGTATAATCTATGTATTAAATCTTGTGTATTCCCTGAGGGCTGGAAGTGCGCCAAAGTTATTCCTATTCCAAAGACATCGGACTCTACTGACATTAATAACTTCCGTCCCATATCCATCCTCTCAGTACTTTCAAAGCCTCTTGAACTACTACCCCGCTCTTCTTGTCAATTTCACTGCCTTTGCCATGAGCGGTGGACTGACGATGCTACGAGTATACGGTCTTGCTGCGTTGCATTGCGTTCAGTTTCATTCTGTGAGTTCGACAGCTACTTGACTAAATGTTGTATTTTCGCCTTACGCGACTTGTTTCACTTTTGGCAGGGTTCACTCTAAATTTGCCGCCTAAAACGGACTCGTTTCTGTCCACAGCCAAAGTTTTTATCACACAAAAATTGCTACATATGACAGCTAAGACCGTATTTGTTACATTTTAGCAGTGTTGACCCCGAGTTTCTACTGCAAACAAAAATTAATAGCAACATCTCAAAGTATATGCGAGTTAAGGTCATATGGACCACCTTCAACAAATCGAAGAAAATAAATGCTATTTTCATTAATTCATTCAGAAGCTTGCTGGAAATAACCTATAACTAGCCTTCGAGATTTAAAAAAAATATCACAAATAGTCTTCTTTTTGTGGAAGTTGATAATTTCACTTATTTTCACTGTTTTTGATGAGTTTCTTTAGTTTCCTGGTGTGCTTCAAATAATGCTCTCATCAACCCGAAACAGATAAATCTAAAGCATATTTTGATTAGTCTGACTTGCACACTAAGTTGTATCGTGTTATTCTGAAGTATAGGGGGCTTTTTACAGTGATTCGAGAAGGCCGCTTTCTCCTAATATGGACCATTTGTGTTTTCTTCTGTATTTAATTTTTGCTGAATATATATCAAAGCTATTTCACTCTAATTAGGCCTAGCGGTTAACCTAAGAAAGAAGGACTACCAAACACAAAATGAAACTTCTTCGCAAGAAAACAAGCTAGTTATCAGCATGAAACAAAAAGTGGTCCATATTAGGAGCCCTTCCCCTAGCTTGCTTTTTGGCTTTCGCTCGCATTTTGAATAAAAACCAAAGAAACCGCTTCTTTACCTCTGTAAACTTGTAGAGCTAGTTATTTTTTGATAAACACCCAGCAACCAAACAAATAACGAGCCAGCAACAGCCTGAATCCTCGATAGCGCAATAGGTTGAGAAGCTGTTCTGTGTCGGTACTACTTTTGAGACTGAAAAGTTCCGAACACTCTGATGTACGAAGTATACATCTCTGGAGCAAACAATACAAACATACCGCATTTAAATTAACAACTACAGGCTTGAACACATGAATCTCCATATAAAATCCATGAGTTCGGTTGTTTTCTGAATCTAGATCTGCCGTGCACAAACGTTCACACAAGCAATTTCCCAAGGCAAGTAACTCTAGCGACAAGAGTTAGTTCCCCCTTCAAATTTCTTTTCACTCAGTTTCTTCGACAACAGACTATACAATATTTTATTTTATAAACAGATCACACGCAACCAAATGCACACATCTCATCAATCTAAAGAACATAAATCGGTTTCATACACTATAAACTGAACTTCATACAGTTTTTAACGTTGGAACACGGGTGCAAAAGTTCGTCTGTTAGTCCCATTTGACGAAAGAACATTATCCTAAGCGACATCAAAACATAAACAGAACACACAATATCTGCCACAGCAGAATAACAGCATATCTGTGTACTTGATTTTAGTCCAAAACAGGGAAACTGACAAGAAGTGTTAACAGAATGGAATGATTTGCACGGAACTATATAACCGCGCATTAATCGATCGCCTGCACAGGTTGACTGGTTGAGTGAATTGGATTCGCGGTCATGAAAAAGCTCGCTAAAGCTCGCATTTTTCATGATCCGCTAACTTCCAACATTATTTTTAATAATCACTGAGACTCGGCATGTAACCTCCACGTAAACCTCGTATCACAGAGGGAGCCATGTAGATGGGTCGGCCAAATCCCGAGTAGTTAGACAGTGCGAAAGGTATTTTAGCTCAAATTCACGTTACGTCCCTTAATTTGATCAATTACTCAGTACGCCAACGAAGGTCCAAAATGGCTGTTTCTGTGGATATTCACCCGAACGCGTGAACGTGGTCGAAATCCCTCGATTCCTCTTGACCATACAGTCGGGGCTGGCCGAGACTAGATGCTATGTTGCATTCTAAACTATGCGCGCTTCATTCTTGACGTAACATAAGTTATACGAAGGCAAGCGAAAGTCACATTTTCACGGTGACGTCAATGTTCATTTCGGTCGTCGATTCGACCCAGAAATGGAATTGTTTTGTCTGGGGCTCCAATCGTGAGCCAACACACGTCGTACAAAAATGTGTTGTGTTTAGGAGCCACCATAGTTTTGCTTACGAGTGAGCCATTGAAAACTGCATCGACAAATACGTTCTCTTTATTGACGACTTCGTATTTTGAACTGTGAAAAAACCAAACGGAGGCTGTTCGCAGAACGACACACTTTTGGAATTTGCCACGCAAGTGGAGAGTAAAACGCTGTTATTTCTAACATGTGTTAGCTCTTGGAGATTTTGCAACGCTTTGTACCCGAGGGGTTAGTGTGAAGATCACCAGTAAGCCTCATTTGGCAAATGCGAGAAACTGTGAAGCATTGAACAGGTTTTGGGGACGGTATTTTTTAACAGAACTGTGTCGTCAGGACGGTGGAGTTCACACTACGAGGTAGTTCGTTTGCACGCTTTGATGCCAAACAACTCGCTACAATGTGAACGAATGTAGTGTTTCGAAAGTCCCGTTCCTTCAATGAATTTTTTAACAAAAATGGAGTACGGCTAAATGTGAACGTCGGCTTTGGATGTGTTCTGACTATTCCTTGTAAAGAACACGGAGTTTGACTCAAAGCTTCAAGACTAGAATAAAGTAAACGCACAAAGGAAATAAATACACGCATATCGACTGATTTGAATTGTCTTTGAAATAGAACCGACGTCAGCTGTTGGACGAACACGGGCTTTGATTCAACAGTAGGTTTTTTTTCTCTCGTACGGGAACGCATCAAAGCCACAAATCGACCATGTTTTCTAACGTTAGTAACAAGTGCTACTCGGCTCCAAGAACCAAAGGATCCATGGCCAAGACGGAGAAATTCCTGCGCACCAGATCGCAGAAGCGCCACGCCGGCAACTTTCTCAGGTTTATCGTCTGGATCTTCTACCAGATCGTCTGCGTCTTCAAGAGGTTCTTCAGGATGATGGGTGTACCGGTCAATATTTTTGCGGATGGGATGACCATGGCGATCGACGTACTCCTTTTCGTCGTCATCTCCGGCGTGGCCATGTTCCTACAGCTGGCCGTGCACGTCGTGTGCAAGTACACTGACTGCCGTCGGCCGGTCAACGCCATCCAAGACCTGACCGCTGCCATCAAGGGGAGAGGGGCCAAGAGCAAGAGCGGCAGGAGAGGCGGGAAGGGCAAGGCGTCCTCCCCGAGAGCAGGCAGTCCCACCCCCAGGCCTCGCACCTTTCAGACGGCCTACCAGCAGTTAAGGGAAGTGTTCGAAAAGATTATGAACATCGTCCAACAGCTGAGGCAGCGCGGGCAGACAGGGGCTGGGTCTGAGTCCCCGCCTCCACCGGGTCTTGCCGCCGCGCCCGGCAGTGGCAGTGAAGGGGAGGATGGTGCCACACCGCTTGACAGCCCTCCTTCTCAAGCCAGTCCCGAATCATCCCCGACAAAAATCGAATCCACAAAATCCCTGGGCAAAGCGACGTCTAAAACATCCCCACAGAAGAGCGGGTCCACAAAGTCCGTCGGCAAGAAGGAGTCTACAGCGACAGCGAAGAAATCCCGGTCCGTCAGTCGGAGCGGGTCGAGCAAGCAGGGCACGAGCACGTCCAAACTGGCTGACAGTGCATCTACCAAAACCCTCGTCCAAACCTCTTCCAAAAAATCTCTCGCCGAAACCGAATCGACAAAACCTCTCATCGGAGCAGGATCTAAGCAGGCCATCACCTCCGCTGGATCCAAAAAATCTCTCACTACAACTGGATCAAGACAGGCCGTCGCCACGAGCGGATCCACAAAATCTATCAGTGTGGCTGGGTCCACAAAAGCCCTAGCAACCAGCGGATCCAAAAAATCAATCACCACCAGCGGATCCACGAAAGCCATAGAAACCACCGGACCCACAAAATCCATAACAACAAGCGGATCCAAAAAATCAATCACCACCAGTGGATCCGCGAAAGCCATAGAAACCAGCGGATCTGCGAAAGCCATAGAAACCAGCGGATCTGCGAAAGCCATAGCAACCAGCGGATCT
>NC_090258.1:44893521-44911021 GCF_037325665.1 Littorina saxatilis | reverse complement strand
CGTGCTACCACCTCTACTTTTACAATTCCACCCACAGTGACAGTGTCGTGCTACCACCTCTACTTTTACAATTCCACCCACAGTGCCAGTGTCGTGCTACCTCCTCTACTTTTACAATTCCACCCACAGTGACAGTGTCGTGCTACCACCTCTACTTTTACAATTCCACCCACAGTGACAGTGTCGTGCTACCTCCTCTACTTTCACAATTCCACCCACAGTGACAGTGTCGTGCTACCTCCTCCACTTTTACAATTCCACCCACAGTGACAGTGTCGTGCTACCTCCTCCACTTTTACAATTCCACCCACAGTGACAGTGTCGTGCTACCACCTCTACTTTTACAATTCCACCCACAGTGACAGTGTCGTGCTACCTCCTCCACTTTTACAATTCCACCCACAGTGACAGTGTCGTGCTACCACCTCTACTTTTACAATTCCACCCACAGTGACAAGTGTCGTGCTACCTCCTCCACTTTTACAATTCCACCCACAGTGACAGTGTCGTGCTACCTCCTCCACTTTTACAATTCCACCCACAGTGACAGTGTCGTGCTACCACCTCTACTTTTACAATTCCACCCACAGTGACAGTGTCGTGCTACCTCCTCCACTTTTACAATTCCACCCACAGTGACAGTGTCGTGCTACCACCTCTACTTTTACAATTCCACCCACAGTGACAGTGTCGTGCTACCTCCTCCACTTTTACAATTCCACCCACAGTGACAGTGTCGTGCTACCACCTCTACTTTTACAATTCCACCCACAGTGACAGTGTCGTGCTACCTCCTCCACTTTTACAATTCCACCCACGGTGACAGTGTCGTGCTACCTCCTCTACTTTTACAATTCCACCCACAGTGACAGTGTCGTGCTACCACCTCTACTTTTACAATTCCACTCACTGTGACAGTGTCGTGCTACCTCCTCCACTTTTACAATTCCACCCACAGTGACAGTGTCGTGCTACCTCCTCTACCTTTTACAATTCCACCCACAGTGACAGTGTCGTGCTACCTCCTCTACTTTTACAATTCCACCCACAGTGACAGTGTCGTGCTACCACCTCTACTTTTACAATTCCACCCACAGTGACAGTGTCGTGCTACCTCCTCTACTTTTACAATTCCACCCACAGTGACAGTGTCGTGCTACCTCCTCCACTTTTACAATTCCACACACAGTGACAGTGTCGTGCTACCTCCTCCACTTTTACAATTCCACCCACAGTGACAGTGTCGTGCTACCTCCTCCGCTTTTACAATTCCACCCACAGTGACAGTGTCGTGCTACCTCCTCTACTTTTACAATTCCACCCGCAGTGACAGTGTCGTGCTACCACCTCTACTTTTACAATTCCACCCACAGTGACAGTGTCGTGCTACCTCCTCTACTTTTACAATTCCACCCACAGTGACAGTGTCGTGCTACCTCCTCCACTTTTACAATTCCACACACAGTGACAGTGTCGTGCTACCTCCTCCACTTTTACAATTCCACCCACAGTGACAGTGTCGTGCTACCTCCTCCGCTTTTACAATTCCACCCACAGTGACAGTGTCGTGCTACCTCCTCCACTTTTACAATTTCACCCACAGTGACAGTGTCGTGCTACCACCTCTACTTTTACAATTCCACCCACAGTGACAGTGTTGTGCTACCACCTCTACTTTTACAATTCCACCCACAGTGACAGTGTCGTACTACCTCCTCCACTTTTACAATTCCACCCACAGTGACAGTGTCGTGCTACCACCTCTACTTTTACAATTCCACCCACTGTGACATTGTCGTGCTACCACCTCTACTTTTACAATTCCACCCACAGTGACAGTGTCGTGCTACCACCTCTACTTTTACAATTCCACCCACAGTGACAGTGTCGTGCTACCACCTCTACTTTTACAATTCCACCCACAGTGACAGTGTCGTGCTACCACCTCTACTTTTACAATTCCACCCACAGTGACAGTGTCGTGCTACCACCTCTACTTTTACAATTCCACCCACAGTGACAGTGTCGTGCTACCACCTCTACTTTTACAATTCCACCCACAGTGACAGTGTCGTGCTACCTCCTCCACTTTTACAATTCCACCCACAGTGACAGTGTCGTGCTACCACCTCTACTTTTACAATTCCACCCACAATGACAGTGTCGTGCTACCTCCTGTACTTTTACAATTCCACCCACAGTGACAGTGTCGTGCTACCACCTCTACTTTTACAATTCCACCCACAGTGCCAGTGTCGTGCTACCACCTCTACTTTTACAATTCCACCCACAGTGACAGTGTCGTGCTACCACCTCTACTTTTACAATTCCACCCACAGTGACAGTGTCGTGCTACCACCTCTACTTTTACAATTCCACCCACAGTGACAGTGTCGTGCTACCACCTCTACTTTTACAATTCCACCCACAGTGACAGTGTCGTGCTACCACCTCTACTTTTACAATTCCACCCACAGTGACAGTGTCGTGCTACCTCCTCTACCTTTTACAATTCCACCCACAGTGACAGTGTCGTGCTACCTCCTCTACTTTCACAATTCCACCCACAGTGCCAGTGTCGTGCTACCTCCTCCACTTTTACAATTCCACCCACAGTGACAGTGTCGTGCTACCACCTCTACTTTCACAATTCCACCCACAGTGACAGTGTCGTGCTATTTCCTCTACTTTTACAATTCCACCCACAGTGACAGTGTCGTGCTATTTCCTCTACTTTTACAATTCCACCCACAGTGACAGTGTCGTGCTACCACCTCTACTTTTACAATTCCACCCACAGTGACAGTGTCGTGCTACCTCCTCTACTTTTACAATTCCACCCACAGTGACAGTGTCGTGCTACCTCCTCCACTTTTACAATTCCACCCACAGTGACCGTGTCGTGCTATTTCCTCTACTTTTACAATTCCACCCACAGTGACAGTGTCGTGCTACCTCCTCCACTGTTACAATTCCACCCACAGTGACAGTGTCGTGCTACCTCCTCTACTTTTACAATTCCACCCACAGTGACAGTGTCGTGCTACCTCCTGTACTTTTACAATTCCACCCACAGTGACAGTGTCGTGCTACCACCTCTACTTTTACAATTCCACCCACAGTGCCAGTGTCGTGCTACCACCTCTACTTTTACAATTCCACCCACAGTGACAGTGTCGTGCTACCACCTCTACTTTTACAATTCCACCCACAGTGACAGTGTCGTGCTACCACCTCTACTTTTACAATTCCACCCACAGTGACAGTGTCGTGCTACCACCTCTACTTTTACAATTCCACCCACAGTGACAGTGTCGTGCTACCACCTCTACTTTTACAATTCCACCCACAGTGACAGTGTCGTGCTACCACCTCTACTTTTACAATTCCACCCACAGTGACAGTGTCGTGCTACCTCCTCTACCTTTACAATTCCACCCACAATGACAGTGTCGTGCTACCACCTCTACTTTTACAATTCCACCCACAGTGACAGTGTCGTGCTACCTCCTCTACCTTTACAATTCCACCCACAGTGACAGTGTCGTGCTACCTCCTCCACTTTTACAATTCCACACACAGTGACAGTGTCGTGCTACCTCCTCCACTTTTACAATTCCACCCACAGTGACAGTGTCGTGCTACCTCCTCCGCTTTTACAATTCCACCCACAGTGACAGTGTCGTGCTACCTCCTCCACTTTTACAATTCCACCCACAGTGACAGTGTCGTGCTACCTCCTCTACTTTTACAATTCCACCCACAGTGACAGTGTCGTGCTACCACCTCTACTTTTACAATTCCACCCACAGTGACAGTGTTGTGCTACCACCTCTACTTTTACAATTCCACCCACAGTGACAGTGTCGTACTACCTCCTCCACTTTTACAATTCCACCCACAGTGACAGTGTCGTGCTACCACCTCTACTTTTACAATTCCACCCACTGTGACATTGTCGTGCTACCACCTCTACTTTTACAATTCCACCCACAGTGACAGTGTCGTGCTACCACCTCTACTTTTACAATTCCACCCACAGTGACAGTGTCGTGCTATCACCTCTACTTTTACAATTCCACCCACAGTGACAGTGTCGTGCTACCACCTCTACTTTTACAATTCCACCCACAGTGACAGTGTCGTGCTACCACCTCTACTTTTACAATTCCACCCACAGTGACAGTGTCGTGCTACCACCTCTACTTTTACAATTCCACCCACAGTGACAGTGTCGTGCTACCTCCTCCACTTTTACAATTCCACCCACAGTGACAGTGTCGTGCTACCACCTCTACTTTTACAATTCCACCCACAGTGACAGTGTCGTGCTACCTCCTGTACTTTTACAATTCCAACCCCAGTGACAGTGTCGTGCTACCACCTCTACTTTTACAATTCCACCCACAGTGCCAGTGTCGTGCTACCACCTCTACTTTTACAATTCCACCCACAGTGACAGTGTCGTGCTACCACCTCTACTTTTACAATTCCACCCACAGTGACAGTGTCGTGCTACCACCTCTACTTTTACAATTCCACCCACAGTGACAGTGTCGTGCTACCACCTCTACTTTTACAATTCCACCCACAGTGACAGTGTCGTGCTACCACCTCTACTTTTACAATTCCACCCACAGTGACAGTGTCGTGCTACCTCCTCTACCTTTTACAATTCCACCCACAGTGACAGTGTCGTGCTACCTCCTCTACTTTTACAATTCCACCCACAGTGACAGTGTCGTGCTACCTCCTCCACTTTTACAATTCCACCCACAGTGACAGTGTCGTGCTACCACCTCTACTTTTACAATTCCACCCACAGTGACAGTGTCGTGCTACCTCCTCTACTTTTACAATTCCACCCACAGTGACAGTGTCGTGCTACCTCCTCTACTTTTACAATTCCACCCACAGTGACAGTGTCGTGCTACCACCTCTACTTTTACAATTCCACCCACAGTGACAGTGTCGTGCTACCTCCTCTACTTTCACAATTCCACCCACAGTGACAGTGTCGTGCTACCACCTCTACTTTTACAATTCCACCCACAGTGACAGTGTCGTGCTACCTCCTCTACTTTTACAATTCCACCCACAGTGACAGTGTCGTGCTACCTCCTCCACTGTTACAATTCCACCCACAGTGACAGTGTCGTGCTACCTCCTCTACTTTTACAATTCCACCCACAGTGACAGTGTCGTGCTATTTCCTCTACTTTTACAATTCCACCCACAGTGACAGTGTCGTGCTACCACCTCTACTTTTACAATTCCACCCACAGTGCCAGTGTCGTGCTACCACCTCTACTTTTACAATTCCACCCACAGTGACAGTGTCGTGCTACCACCTCTACTTTTACAATTCCACCCACAGTGACAGTGTCGTGCTACCACCTCTACTTTTACAATTCCACCCACAGTGACAGTGTCGTGCTACCACCTCTACTTTTACAATTCCACCCACAGTGACAGTGTCGTGCTACCACCTCTACTTTTACAATTCCACCCACAGTGACAGTGTCGTGCTACCACCTCTACTTTTACAATTCCACCCACAGTGACAGTGTCGTGCTACCTCCTCTACCTTTACAATTCCACCCACAGTGACAGTGTCGTGCTACCACCTCTACTTTTACAATTCCACCCACAGTGACAGTGTCGTGCTACCACCTCTACTTTTACAATTCCACCCACAATGACAGTGTCGTGCTACCTCCTCTACTTTTACAATTCCACCCACAGTGACAGTGTCGTGCTACCTCCTCTACTTTTACAATTCCACCCACAGTGACAGTGTCGTGCTACCTCCTCTACCTTTTACAATTCCACCCACAGTGACAGTGTCGTGCTACCACCTCTACTTTTACAATTCCACCCACAGTGACAGTGTCGTGCTACCACCTCTACTTTTACAATTCCACCCACAATGACAGTGTCGTGCTACCACCTCTACTTTTACAATTCCACCCACAGTGACAGTGTCGTGCTACCACCTCTACTTTTACAATTCCACCCACAGTGACAGTGTCGTGCTATTTCCTCTACTTTTACAATTCCACCCACAGTGACAGTGTCGTGCTACCACCTCTACTTTTACAATTCCACCCACTGTGACAGTGTCGTGCTACCACCTCTACTTTTACAATTCCACCCACAGTGACAGTGTCGTGCTACCACCTCTACTTTTACAATTCCACCCACAGTGACAGTGTCGTGCTACCTCCTCTACTTTTACAATTCCACCCACAGTGACAGTGTCGTGCTACCACCTCTACTTTTACAATTCCACCCACAGTGACAGTGTCGTGCTACCTCCTGTACTTTTACAATTCCACCCACAGTGACAGTGTCGTGCTACCTCCTCCACTTTTACAATTCCACCCACAGTGACAGTGTCGTGCTACCTCCTCCACTTTTACAATTCCACCCACAGTGACCGTGTCGTGCTATTTCCTCTACTTTTACAATTCCACCCACAGTGACAGTGTCGTGCTACCTCCTCCACTTTTACAATTCCACCCACAGTGACAGTGTCGTGCTACCACCTCTACTTTTACAATTCCACCCACAGTTACAATGTCGTGCTACCTCCTCCACTTTTACAATTCCACCCACAGTGACAGTGTCGTGCTACCTCCTCCACTTTTACAATTCCACCCACAGTGACAGTGTCGTGGTACCACCTCTACTTTTACAATTCCACCCACAGTGACAGTGTCGTGCTACCTCCTCCACTTTTACAATTCCACCCACAGTGACAGTGTCGTGCTACCACCTCTACTTTTACAATTTCACCCACAGTGACAGTGTCGTGCTACCTCCTCCACTTTTACAATTCCACCCACAGTGACAGTGTCGTGCTACCACCTCTACTTTTACAATTCCACCCACAGTGACAGTGTCGTGCTCCCTCCTCCACTTTTACAATTCCACCCACAGTGACAGTGTCGTGCTACCTCCTCTACTTTTACAATTCCACCCACAGTGACAGTGTCGTACTACCACCTCTACTTTTACAATTCCACCCACAGTGACAGTGTCGTGCTACCTCCTCCACTTTTACAATTCCACCCACAGTGACAGTGTCGTGCTACCTCCTCTACCTTTTACAATTCCACCCACAGTGACAGTGTCGTGCTACCTCCTCTACTTTTACAATTCCACCCACAGTGACAGTGTCGTGCTACCACCTCTGCTTTTACAATTCCACCCACAGTGACAGTGTCGTGCTACCTCCTCTACTTTTACAATTCCACCCACAGTGACAGTGTCGTGCTACCTCCTCCACTTTTACAATTCCACCCACAGTGACAGTGTCGTGCTACCTCCTCCACTTTTACAATTCCACCCACAGTGACAGTGTCGTGCTACCTCCTCCGCTTTTACAATTCCACCCACAGTGACAGTGTCGTGCTACCTCCTCTACTTTTACAATTCCACCCACAGTGACAGTGTCGTGCTACCACCTCTACTTTTACAATTCCACCCACAGTGACCGTGTCGTGCTATTTCCTCTACTTTTACAATTCCACCCACAGTGACAGTGTCGTGCTACCTCCTCCACTTTTACAATTCCACCCACAGTGACAGTGTCGTGCTACCTCCTCCACTTTTACAATTCCACCCACAGTGACCGTGTCGTGCTACCTCCTCCGCTTTTACAATTCCACCCACAGTGACAGTGTCGTGCTACCTCCTCCACTTTTACAATTCCACCCACAGTGACAGTGTCGTGCTACCACCTCTACTTTTACAATTCCACCCACAGTGATAGTGTAGTGCTACCACCTCTACTTTTACAATTCCACCCACAGTGACAGTGTCGTACTACCTCCTCTACTTTTACAATTCCACCCACAGTGACAGTGTCGTGCTACCACCTCTACTTTTACAATTCCACCCACAGTGACAGTGTAGTGCTACCACCTCTACTTTTACAATTCCACCCACAGTGACAGTGTCGTGCTACCACCTCTACTTTTACAATTCCACCCACAGTGACAGTGTCGTGCTACCACCTCTACTTTTACAATTCCACCCACAGTGACAGTGTCGTGCTACCACCTCTACTTTTACAATTCCACCCACAGTGACAGTGTCGTACTACCACCTCTACTTTTACAATTCCACCCACAGTGACAGTGTCGTGCTACCACCTCTACTTTTACAATTCCACCCACAGTGACAGTGTCGTGCTACCTCCTCCACTTTTACAATTCCACCCACAGTGACAGTGTCGTGCTACCACCTCTACTTTTACAATTCCACCCACAGTGACAGTGTCGTGCTACCTCCTCTACTTTTACAATTCCACCCACAGTGACAGTGTCGTGCTACCACCTCTACTTTTACAATTCCACCCACAGTGCCAGTGTCGTGCTACCACCTCTACTTTTACAATTCCACCCACAGTGACAGTGTCGTGCTACCACCTCTACTTTTACAATTCCACCCACAGTGACAGTGTCGTGCTACCACCTCTACTTTTACAATTCCACCCACAGTGACAGTGTCGTGCTACCACCTCTACTTTTACAATTCCACCCACAGTGATAGTGTAGTGCTACCACCTCTACTTTTACAATTCCACCCACAGTGACAGTGTCGTGCTACCTCCTCTACTTTTACAATTCCACCCACAGTGACAGTGTCGTGCTACCTCCTCTACTTTTACAATTCCATCCACAGTGACAGTGTCGTGCTACCTCCTCCACTTTTACAATTCCACCCACAGTGACAGTGTCGTGCTGCCACCTCTACTTTTACAATTCCACCCACAGTGACAGTGTCGTGCTACCTCCTCTACTTTTACAATTCCACCCACAGTGACCGTGTCGTGCTATTTCCTCTACTTTTACAATTCCACCCACAGTGACAGTGTCGTGCTACCTCCTCCACTTTTACAATTCCACCCACAGTGACAGTGTCGTGCTACCTCCTCTACTTTTACAATTCCACCCACAGTGACAGTGTCGTGCTACCACCTCTACTTTTACAATTCCACCCACAGTGACAGTGTCGTGCTACCTCCTCTACTTTTACAATTCCACCCACAGTGACAGTGTCGTGCTACCTCCTCCACTTTTACAATTCCACCCACAGTGACAGTGTCGTGCTACCTCCTCTACTTTTACAATTCCACCCACAGTGACAGTGTCGTGCTACCTCCTCTACTTTTACAATTCCACCCACAGTGACAGTGTCGTGCTACCACCTCTACTTTTACAATTCCACCCACAGTGCCAGTGTCGTGCTACCACCTCTACTTTTACAATTCCACCCACAGTGACAGTGTCGTGCTACCACCTCTACTTTTACAATTCCACCCACAGTGACAGTGTCGTGCTACCACCTCTACTTTTACAATTCCACCCACAGTGACAGTGTCGTGCTACCACCTCTACTTTTACAATTCCACCCACAGTGACAGTGTCGTGCTACCACCTCTACTTTTACAATTCCACCCACAGTGACAGTGTCGTGCTACCACCTCTACTTTTACAATTCCACCCACAGTGACAGTGTCGTGCTACCTCCTCTACTTTTACAATTCCACCCACAGTGACAGTGTCGTGCTACCACCTCTACTTTTACAATTCCACCCACAGTGACAGTGTCGTGCTACCTCCTCTACTTTTACAATTCCACCCACAGTGACAGTGTCGTGCTACCTCCTCCACTTTTACAATTCCACCCACAGTGACAGTGTCGTGCTACCTCCTCCACTTTTACAATTCCACCCACAGTGACAGTGTCGTGCTACCTCCTCCGCTTTTACAATTCCACCCACAGTGACAGTGTAGTGCTACCTCCTCCACTTTTACAATTTCACCCACAGTGACAGTGTCGTGCTACCTCCTCTACTTTTACAATTCCACCCACAGTGACAGTGTCGTGCTACCACCTCTACTTTTACAATTCCACCCACAGTGACAGTGTCGTGCTACCACCTCTACTTTTACAATTCCACCCACAGTGACAGTGTCGTACTACCTCCTCTACTTTTACAATTCCACCCACAGTGACAGTGTCGTGCTACCACCTCTACTTTTACAATTCCACCCACAGTGACAGTGTCGTGCTACCACCTCTACTTTTACAATTCCACCCACAGTGACAGTGTCGTGCTACCACCTCTACTTTTACAATTCCACCCACAGTGACAGTGTCGTGCTACCACCTCTACTTTTACAATTCCACCCACAGTGACAGTGTCGTGCTACCACCTCTACTTTTACAATTCCACCCACAGTGACAGTGTCGTGCTACCACCTCTACTTTTACAATTCCACCCACAGTGATAGTGTCGTGCTACCACCTCTACTTTTACAATTCCACCCACAGTGACAGTGTCGTGCTACCTCCTCCACTTTTACAATTCCACCCACAGTGACAGTGTCGTGCTACCACCTCTACTTTTACAATTCCACCCACAGTGACAGTGTCGTGCTATTTCCTCTACTTTTACAATTCCACCCACAGTGACAGTGTCGTGCTACCACCTCTACTTTTACAATTCCACCCACAGTGCCAGTGTCGTGCTACCACCTCTACTTTTACAATTCCACCCACAGTGACAGTGTCGTGCTACCACCTCTACTTTTACAATTCCACCCACAGTGACAGTGTCGTGCTACCACCTCTACTTTTACAATTCCACCCACAGTGACAGTGTCGTGCTGCCACCTCTACTTTTACAATTCCACCCACAGTGACAGTGTCGTGCTACCACCTCTACTTTTACAATTCCACCCACAGTGACAGTGTCGTGCTATTTCCTCTACTTTTACAATTCCACCCACAGTGACAGTGTCGTGCTACCTCCTCTACTTTTACAATTCCACCCACAGTGACAGTGTCGTGCTACCTCCTCCACTTTTACAATTCCACCCACAGTGACAGTGTCGTGCTACCACCTCTACTTTTACAATTCCACCCACAGTGACAGTGTCGTGCTACCTCCTCTACTTTCACAATTCCACCCACAGTGACAGTGTCGTGCTATTTCCTCTACTTTTACAATTCCACCCACAGTGACAGTGTCGTGCTACCACCTCTACTTTTACAATTCCACCCACAGTGACAGTGTCGTGCTACCTCCTCTACTTTTACAATTCCACCCACAGTGACAGTGTCGTGCTACCACCTCTGCTTTTACAATTCCACCCACAGTGACAGTGTCGTGCTACCTCCTCTACTTTCACAATTCCACCCACAGTGACAGTGTCGTGCTACCTCCTCCACTGTTACAATTCCACCCACAGTGACAGTGTCGTGCTACCTCCTCTACTTTTACAATTCCACCCACAGTGACAGTGTCGTGCTACCTCCTGTACTTTTACAATTCCACCCACAGTGACAGTGTCGTGCTACCACCTCTACTTTTACAATTCCACCCACAGTGCCAGTGTCGTGCTACCACCTCTACTTTTACAATTCCACCCACAGTGACAGTGTCGTGCTACCACCTCTACTTTTACAATTCCACCCACAGTGACAGTGTCGTGCTACCACCTCTACTTTTACAATTCCACCCACAGTGACAGTGTCGTGCTACCACCTCTACTTTTACAATTCCACCCACAGTGACAGTGTCGTGCTACCACCTCTACTTTTACAATTCCACCCACAGTGACAGTGTCGTGCTACCACCTCTACTTTTACAATTCCACCCACAGTGACAGTGTCGTGCTACCTCCTCTACCTTTACAATTCCACCCACAGTGACAGTGTCGTGCTACCACCTCTACTTTTACAATTCCACCCACAGTGACAGTGTCGTGCTACCACCTCTACTTTTACAATTCCACCCACAATGACAGTGTCGTGCTACCTCCTCTACTTTTACAATTCCACCCACAGTGACAGTGTCGTGCTACCTCCTCTACTTTTACAATTCCACCCACAGTGACAGTGTCGTGCTACCTCCTCTACCTTTACAATTCCACCCACAGTGACAGTGTCGTGCTACCACCTCTACTTTTACAATTCCACCCACAGTGACAGTGTCGTGCTACCACCTCTACTTTTACAATTCCACCCACAATGACAGTGTCGTGCTACCACCTCTACTTTTACAATTCCACCCACAGTGACAGTGTCGTGCTACCACCTCTACTTTTACAATTCCACCCACAGTGACAGTGTCGTGCTACCTCCTCTACTTTTACAATTCCACCCACAGTGACAGTGTCGTGCTACCTCCTCCACTGTTACAATTCCACCCACAGTGACAGTGTCGTGCTACCTCCTCTACTTTTACAATTCCACCCACAGTGACAGTGTCGTGCTACCTCCTGTACTTTTACAATTCCACCCACAGTGACAGTGTCGTGCTACCACCTCTACTTTTACAATTCCACCCACAGTGACAGTGTCGTGCTACCACCTCTACTTTTACAATTTCACCCACAGTGACAGTGTCGTGCTACCTCCTCTACTTTTACAATTCCACCCACAGTGACAGTGTCGTGCTACCTCCTCCACTTTTACAATTCCACCCACAGTGACAGTGTCGTACTACCTCCTCTACTTTTACAATTCCACCCACAGTGACAGTGTCGTGCTACCACCTCTACTTTTACAATTCCACCCACAGTGACAGTGTCGTGCTACCTCCTCCACTTTTACAATTCCACCCACAGTGACAGTGTCGTGCTACCTCCTCCACTTTTACAATTCCACCCACAGTGACAGTGTCGTGCTACCTCCTCCGCTTTTACAATTCCACCCACAGTGACAGTGTCGTGCTACCTCCTCCACTTTTACAATTCCACCCACAGTGACAGTGTCGTGCTACCTCCTCCGCTTTTACAATTCCACCCACAGTGACAGTGTCGTGCTACCTCCTCTACTTTTACATATCCACCCACAGTGACAGTGTCGTGCTACCACCTCTACTTTTACAATTCCACCCACAGTGACAGTGTAGTGCTACCACCTCTACTTTTACAATTCCACCCACAGTGACAGTGTCGTGCTACCTCCTCCACTTTTACAATTCCACCCACAGTGACAGTGTCGTGCTACCTCCTCCACTTTTACAATTCCACCCACAGTGACAGTGTCGTGAAACATCCTGCACTTCTACAATTCACAGCTGAGGCTCGGCGACTATCTATGCATGAGGTCAAATGCATGCCAGCATATTGCAGCTTTTGAGTATACACGTAAGCTTACTTAGCTACTTTTCGTGCTTCCATTTTATTGATGTCTTGTCCAAACAATAACGAAGGAGAAAGATCGGTGTGGTATTGTGAAGGACAGAGATCCATGAAGATCGTTGCTGTAATATTATGGACATGACAGCGCCAGGTGGTTCGCCTATGGGCGTGTCCTCAAAGAAACTTGAAAGCAATGTAGGAGGCCTATTGCGAAATGACAACAATATAAAATCAGTCTGTGCCTGGATGCAAAACAACCTAAATAAATCGACGACATTTCCGTCGATATCAGTTTTGATATCGACGACCTCTTTATTGCTTCCCCACTTCAAAAACAACAAGTCGCGAAAGGCGAAAATACAATATTTAGTCAAGTAGCTGTCGAACTCACAGAATGAAACTGAACGCAACGCAACGCAGCAAGACCGTATACTCGTAGCATCGTCACTCCACCGCCCGTGGCAAAGGCAGTGCCCGTGGAATTGACAAGAAGAGCGGGGTATTCGTTGCGCTGAGAAGGATAGCACGCTTTTCTGTACCTCTCTTCGTTTTAACTTTCTGAGCGTGTTTTTAATCCAAACATATCATATCTATATGTTTTTGGAATCAGGAACCAACAAGGAATAAGATAAAGGTGTTTTTAAATTGATTTCGAAAAAAAAATTTGATAATAATTTTTATATATTTAATTTTCAGAGCTTGTTTTTAATCCGAATATAACATATTTATATGTTTTTGGAATCAGCAAATAATGGAGAATAAGATTAACGTAAATTTGGATCGTTTTATAAATTTTTATTTTTTTTTACAATTTTCAGATTTTTAATGACCAAAGTCATTAATTAATTTTTAAGCCACCAAGCTGAAATGCAATACCGAAGTCCGGGCTTCGTCGAAGATTACTTGACCAAAATTTCAACCAATTTGGTTGAAAAATGAGGGCGTGACAGTGCCGCCTCAACTTTCACGAAAAGCCGAATATGACGTCATCAAAGACATTTATCAAAAAAAATTAAAAAAACGTTCGGGGATTTCATACCCAGGAACTCTCATGTCAAATTTCATAAAGATCGGTCCAGTAGTTTAGTCTGAATCGCTCTACACACACACACAGACACACACACAGACACACACACAGACACACGCACATACACCACGACCCTCGTTTCGATTCCCCCTCGATGTTAAAATATTTAGTCAAAACTTGACTAAATATAAAAACACCTAAATTTAAAAACAAGCAAATATATATGAAAATGTAATGATCCCAGAATTTAGTTGAGCAAGTGACTAAAGACTTTTTGAAAGAAAAGACATTTTGAAATACTGAAAAGTACAAGAAAAGAGTGAACAAGTCGCGTAAGGCGAAAATACAATATTTAGTCAAGTAGCTGTCGAACTCACAGAATGAAACTGAACGCAATGCCATTTTTCAGCAAGACCGTATACTCGTAGCATCGTCAGTCCACCGCTCATGGCAAAGGCAGTGAAATTGACAAGAAGAGCGGGGTAGTAGTTGCGCTAAGAAGGATAGCACGCTTTTCTGTACCTCTCTTTGTTTTAACTTTCTGAGCGTGTTTTTAATCCAAACATATCATATCTATATGTTTTTGGAATCAGGAACCGACAAGGAATAAGATGAAGGTGTTTTTAAATTGATTTCGACAATTTAATTTTGATAATAATTTTTATATATTTAATTTTCAGAGCTTGTTTTTAATCCGAATATAACATATTTATATGTTTTTGGAATCAGCAAATGATGGAGAATAAGATAAACGTAAATTTATATCGTTTTATAAAATTTTTTTTTTTTTTACAATTTTCAGATTTTTAATGACCAAAGTCATTCATTAATTTTTAAGCCACCAAGCTGAAATGCAATACCGAAGTCCGGGCTTCGTCGAAGATTACTTGACCAAAATTTCAACCAATTTGGTTGAAAAATGAGGGCGTGACAGTGCCGCCTCAACTTTCACGAAAAGCCGGATATGACGTCATCAAAGACATTTATCAAAAAAATGAAAAAAACATTCGGGGATTTCATACCCAGGAACTCTCATGTCAAATTTCATAAAGATCGGTCCAGTAGTTTAGTCTGAATCGCTCTACACACACACACACACACAGACAGACAGACAGACACACACACACACACACATACACCACGACCCTCGTCTCGATTCCCCCCTCTACGTTAAAATATTTAGTCAAAACTTGACTAAATATAACAAAAAGAAATAATAATCAGAGGGAGGGATATGGAACAGCCAAAACTGAGACAAATACTTTTGTAATTTCTTTACAGTAAATACAAAATGTCTAGAGAATTAGCAATATATCTAACATTGACTGACTGTGTGATGATATCTTCTGCTATTGGTCTGTTTCGACAGTGATATCAAAATCGAGACCGGAGGTCGAGATTTTGATATCACTGTCGAAACAGACCATAGCAGAAGATATCATCACACAGTCCGTCAATATTGGGTAATATAGGCCTCAGTCTTAAATTGCTTCCTAGTTTCTGTCAAAATATCATTGTGAGTTAGATTCAGTCTCAGTCCGGTGTTCGTAGGTAGCCTATGTAACCGTGGTAACTGAAGATGTAAGGCAGAAGATATGCCACCCCTGAAACAAGAGTGCTCAAGAAAACATCAACACACAAGCAAACAAACAACAACAAAAGACGCCCCGCCCCCACAACAAACACACACACGGTGCACACTGATACACGCCCCGCCCCCACAACAAACACACACACGGTGCACACTGATACACGCCCCGCCCCCACAACAAACACACACACGGTGCACACTGATACACGCCCCGCCCCCACAACAAACACACACACGGTGCACACTGATACACGCGCACAGACACACACACAGACACACGAAAAACACACACACACACACACACACGCACGCACGCACGCACGCACGCACGCACACACACACACACACACACATAACACACACACACACAAACACATACCGTGACACACACTCACACACACACGCACGCTAGCACACACACACACACACACACATACCGTGACACACACGCACGCACGCTAGCACACACACACACACACACGCACACACACACACACACACACACACACACACACACACACACACACACACACTCACACACACACACTCAATATTTGAAGCCCACGACGTTTGCAATAATTACAATGCTGAGTGCCTCAGGGGAAGCAATTCTCAGTCTGTTATCGTCCAGCGTTGAAAGGCTCCTAATATGGACCGGTGTGGCGTTTTCATCCTTCGCCGTGTTGATATTTCGCTTCTCGGCCTCGTTGATCAAGTACAAACTCTACACTGAACAAAAAAACACCCTTCGATAGTACTGATGAGCGACCTTGTATACCTTACATTCATGGGGCCAAATTTGTCCAACCAATTTGTTTTATTTAGCTTAGAAATTTGATTCATCCTAAAATGTTTTCCTTCTTACTCAAGGGACGTAACCACTCAGTACACGTTTTCGAAGAATTCGATTTTGGGGGTGAAATCTATTACATTTTACCACCAATTTTCTTCACATGCAAGAAACTGACATGCTTTTCGTCCATAAATAATTTCACTTCTTAATTTGACCAGGAAGCAACATTTCAGTCTTGAGTATATGTCGAGGGGGAAATATGTACACAGGCGAAAGATGAAATCGTGACACCGGCTCCTAATATGGACCACCTCCGGTTCTGACAAACTAACGGCGCTAGAGCGCTCAAAAGAAGAATGCCATTCGTTTTATTCACCCTCTCTGGATAACTTGCAGAAACACAAACCTCAAAACCGTTAGGCTTTTTCTCTTTTTACATTTAGTCAAGTTTTGACTAAATGTTTTAACATCGAGGGGGGAATCGAGACGAGGGTCGTGGTGTATGTGTGTGTGTATGTGTGTGTGTATGTGTGTGTGTGCGTGTAGAGCGATTCAGACCAAACTACTGGACCGATCTTTATGAAATTTGATATGAAAGTTCCTGGGTATGATATCCCCATACGTTTTTTTCATTTTTTTGATAAATGTCTTTGATGACGTCATATCCGGCTTTTCGTGAAAGTTGAGGCGGCACTGTCACGCCCTCATTTTTCAACCAAATTGGTTGAAATTTTGGTCAAGTATTGTTCGACGAAGCCTGGACTTCGGTATTGCATTTCAGCGTGGTGGCTTAAAAATTAATTAATGACTTTGGTCATTAAAAATCTGAAAATTGTAAAAAAAATATTTCTTTTATAAAACGATCCAAATTTACGTTCATCTTATTTTCCATCATTCGCTGATTCCAAAAACATATAAATATG
>NC_090258.1:44871021-44888521 GCF_037325665.1 Littorina saxatilis | reverse complement strand
TTTGTATTCAGTTGGCCGCTGTCAGCGTGAGTTCGATCCCAGGTTCGGCGGAAATTTATTTCACAGAGTCAACTTTGTGTGCAGACTCTCTTCGGTGTCCGAACCTCCCCCCGTGTACATTACATTGGGTGTGCACGTTAAAGATCCCACGATTGACAAAAGGGTCTTTCCTGGCAAAATTGCTTAGGCACAGTTAATAATTGTCTACCTATACCCGTGTGACTTGGAATAATAGGCCGTGAAAGGTAAATATGCGCCGAAATGGCTGCCATCTACTGGCCGTATAAAATTTCATCTCACACGGCATCACTGCAGAGCGCCTAGAACTGTACCCACGGAATATGCGCGATATAAGACTCATTGATTGATTGATTGAAAACACAAGTGTTATTCCGATAACGTACCAGCTAGACCAGTTTGGAAGACTGACTCGATCGACTCTGTAGCAGACTACACAGAAATACGACTACATCAGTTCAGTAAATGAATGGTTTCCGAATTATTATTTCAAGGCAAGAACAATCGTAATCGAAAACGTGTAAGGTTCAGAACGTTCTTACCATATATAAGACTTATTACCAGCGTGCAGACTCAGTGCAGACTGCAGTGGTTCGATTGCTCAGGTAGCCTAGCACTAGCAGACGACATTAACATGTTGGGCAAATGTGAACGAAAAAAACGATGGGGATATAATACGTGTAGGGTTCAGAGCATTCTTACCGTTCATATTTAGTATCAGACTCCCCGATGAGTGAAGATACAACACGAGAAATATGCCACATTTGTTTTGAAAATGTGCGAACCGTCGAGTCCTTCGAGTCAATTCAAGGGGAGTCACTCCGCACAGTCAATCCGTCGAAGCTCGACTGGAGGTTTCGAATCGCAAATCCTTTCTCCGAGTTCAAATGAGGTCTCTCTGAAAGATCATCACTGTTCAGATTAACGCTACACTGGAATTTACCAACAGAAATTAAAATGCGTGTGACGAAAGCACGACACACTTGAGACACCCCACACAAAAGTAGATCTTTACTGTACACGACCTGACCACACAGTTATGCCTATTCAAATGCGCGTTGCAAAATGTGCGTTGGAATCTTCTTTTTTCTATGGCGGTACTGACAATATCGTTATTGAAACAATCCCAGTGCACTAAGGGATTTATAGAGCAAATCTCGAAAATAATAATGAATTTTCTCGATTTGCTCTATAAATCCCTTAGTGCACTGGGATGTCTCAATAACTTAAATTGTCAGTAAGTACTGGTGTCACATGACTGATGTGAACCAGTTGATTGGCTAATGGCGATGCGCTAAAACTGTAAGCGCACTCTTGGAGTGCGCTAACTTTTCCACAGAGCGTATTATTCCGCCCTTTGCCTAAGCGAGAGTGTACTCTCATCCTCAGAATTAATTAATGACATGTAGCTTATATTCTCCACAATACCAATGATTATGACCATACATTTCCTGCTTCTCAATTAAAGCAGAAGTGTTTTTTTCTGACAGATTGCATGTGCCTGTGCCACATTTGCCACTGATCTAAAAATAGAACCCGCTGTGTCAAATTTTTCAGTTTCGACTTGCGAAGATTCCTCTCATAATTATGCCATGTTAGTGGCATGTAGCTTATTATCCACATTACCAAATGATGAGTTAGTATACAATTCCCAGCAGCTAACAGAAAACACAAGTGTTATTCCGATAACGTAGCAGCTAGATCAGCACGTAGCAGACTACACTGAAATACGACTGCATCTGTTCAGTAAATGAATGTTTTTCGAATTATTATTTCAAGGCAAGAACAATCGGAATCGAAAACGTGTAGGGTTTAGAACGTTCTTACCATATATAAGACTTATTACCAGCCTGCCTCATGCGTGCAGACTCAGTGCAACGTGACGAGCAATTTTTGTTTTTGAAATGAGACTCAGTGCAGTGGTTCGATTGCCATAGCCTAGCAGACGACATAAATCCCGCTCAGCAAATAAACATGTTGGGCAAATGTGAACGATAAAACGATGGGGATATAATACGTGTAGGGTTCAGAGCATTCTTACCGTTCATATTTAGTACCAGACTCCCCGATGAGTGAAGATACCACACGAGAAACATGCTACATTTATTTTGAAAATGTGCTAACCGTCGACCTTGGGGTCAGCCCATTCAAGGAGAGTCACTCTGCACAGTAAATCCGTCGAAGCTCGACTGGAGGTTTCGAATCGCAAATAACTAAGAACACAGTCCTTTCTCCGAGTTCAAATGAGGTCTCTCTGAAAGATCATCACTGTTTAGCTTAACGCTACACTGGAATTTACCAACAGAAATTAAAACAAGAGTTTGCGTGTGACGAAAGCACGACACACTTGAGACAGCCCACACAAAAGTAGATCTTCCACGACCTGACCACACAGTTATGCCTATTCAAATGCGCGTAGCAAAATGTGCGTGTTTCTTTTTTTTTCTCTGGCGGTACCGACAATATCGTTATTGAAACAATCCCAGTGCACTAAGAGATTTATAGAGCAAATCTCGAAAATAATTATTGAATTTTCTCGATTTGCTCTATAAATCCCTTAGTGCACTGGGATGTCTCAATAACTTAAATAATAATGATAACATCCCAAAAATGCTAATTAATGCAAGTAGATTTTTTTAAACAACACACCAAACAAACAAACAAAAGAGAGTCAGAAAGAGACATCTTGGTTTGTCAAATCGGTGTTGTTCGTCTTTAACTCATTAAAAATAAAAACACGCTTTGCAGTTTATGAGGGTTGTACAAACAGGTTGGGTGATGTGGCACACTAAAAACACGCTTTGCAGTTTATGAGGGTTGTACAAACAGGTTGGGTGATGTGGCACACTAAAAACAAGGGTTGTACAAACAGGTTGGGTGATGTGGCACACTAAAAACAAGGGTTGTACAAACAGGTTGGGTGATGTGGCACTCTATAAACAAGGGGGGACGGGATGGCCGCCGAAAACTTTACAGAAGAAATTGTAAAGGTTTTATTTACGCGTTCAGTCATAACTACTACTAATTATATTGATACGGTAAAATGTACAACGAGAACAGACCTGGCCTGTCACCGTGTCTTGGCTGTGTGTTGGGCTGGATCCCCGAGAACAGACCTGGCCTGTCACCGTGTCTTGGCTGTGTGTTGGGCTGGATCCCCGAGAACGGACCTGGCCTGTCACCGTGTCTTGGCTGTGTGTTGGGCTGGATCCCCGAGAACAGACCTGGCCTGTCACCGTGTCTTGGCTGTGTGTTGGGCTGGATCCCCGAGAACAGACCTGGCCTGTCACGGTGTCTTGGCTGTGTGTTGGGCTGGATCCCCGAGAACAGACCTGGCCTGTCACCGTGTCTTGGCTGTGTGTTGGGCTGGATCCCCGAGAACGGACCTGGCCTGTCACCGTGTCTTGGCTGTGTGTTGGGCTGGATCCCCGAGAACGGACCTGGCCTGTCACCGTGTCTTGGCTGTGTGTTGGGCTGGATCCCCGAGAACAGACCTGGCCTGTCACCGTGTCTTGGCTGTGTGTTGGGCTGGATCCCCGAGAACAGACCTGGCCTGTCACCGTGTCTTGGCTGTGTGTTGGGCTGGATCCCCGAGAACAGACCTGGCCTGTCACCGTGTCTTGGCTGTGTGTTGGGCTGGATCCCCGAGAACAGACCTGGCCTGTCACCGTGTCTTGGCTGTGTGTTGGGCTGGATCCCCGAGAACAGACCTGGCCTGTCACCGTGTCTTGGCTGTGTGTTGGGCTGGATCCCCGAGAACAGACCTGGCCTGTCACCGTGTCTTGGCTGTGTGTTGGGCTGGATCCCCGAGAACGGACCTGGCCTGTCACCGTGTCTTGGCTGTGTGTTGGGCTGGATCCCCGAGAAACAATGGTGGAAGTGAAGGGAGAAACAATGGTGGAAGTGAAGGGAGAAACAATGGTGGAAGTGAAGGGAGAAACAATGGTGGAAGTGAAGGGAGAAACAATGGTGGAAGTGAAGGGAGAAACAATGGTGGAAGTGAAGGGAGAAACAATGGTGGAAGTGAAGGGAGAAACAATGGTGGAAGTGAAGGGAGAAACAATGGTGGAAGTGAAGGGAGAAAAAAAGACAAGAAGTGTACAATCTGAATAACAAATACTTGATGATAAAGTCTTCGATGTATTTGTTAGAGATGTTAATGAAGTAATGGCCTTAATTCTAATACAGAATGGGCTACGCATACTGCTTTCTCGTCAAAAATCAGATTTATTGTCTTGAGCCTCAAAATAACTATGCAAAGTGGACTTCGCGAAGCTGGCTGCACGAAGCTTTGGCACTGAGTTTCCGACTTGGGGCTCAATTAAGTACAGCTTTGGCACTGAGTTTCCGACTTGGGGCTCAATTAAGTACAGCTTTGGCACTGAGTTTCCGACTTGGGGCTCAATTAAGTACAGCTTTGGCACTGAGTTTCCGACTTGGGGCTCAATTAAGTACAGCTTTGGCACTGAGTTTCCGACTTGGGGCTCAATTAAGTACAGCTTTGGCACTGAGTTTCCGACTTGGGGCTCAATTAAGTACAGCTTTAAAGGATACACGATTCTCTAAGCCACCCCCCCCCCCTCCCGGGTTTTGTTAGTGTTAGTATATCAGAGTTAAACTAGTGTAAACCGCAGAAAACGTGTTATTCGATGTTGTTTGTGCATCAACATTTTTTATTTACCACCTGGGGAATAACATTAAATTCAATTATTCACCTCCTCAACGAACCTTGCAGAGAGTAATCGGCCCTGAACGTGACTGTGAAAGTTCTGTTTCTGAATTTCTCCCGAATGTTTAACATGTTTGCCAATAACAGATGTTTCACAACGGTTTTGTAAATAATGTGTGGATTTTAATACGTGACTACACCGCTCTCCCCTCCCCTTGGACCATTCGGACTTTTAGTCAACAAATGTTCCATATGACACCAACGAAAAAGTGGTGGGAGAGAGGGGGGGGGGGGTGGGGGTGGGGCAGAAAGAAATCTGAAGGTATGGACATAACCACAGGCAGCTTCTGAAAATTTTGATTTTAATTTCTGGGTTGTTTAAAAAAAACCACACACACTGTACTACTTTCTTTTGTTTTGGACAAATCTATAAATCTCAAAGACGAATAAGTACGAACAGAAAAAAGTGAAAGACAGGGTAGACAGGCAAACAGATAGACGCTCGCACACACACACACACACACACACACACACACACACACACACACACACACACACACACACACACACACACACACACACACACACACACACACACAAACAGCATGAAAGCAAATTGAAATGTGTGTGTGCGTGTGCCTGTGTGTGTGTGTGTGTGTGTGTGTGTGTGTGTGTGTGTGTGTGCTAACCTAAAAATAGGTTGCGCGGAATTGTTTTCTGTAAGTCAGACAATCATAACCAGCTGAACATTCCTCGGGTGCTGTGAATGATTTCTCTGGCTTGTTGTTCAATGACTCAAGTGTACAGTTTCCATCTTGTATTGTTGTTCAATGACTCAAGTGTACAGTTTCTATCTTGTCTTGTTGCATTCAGAAGATACATGGACTGTAATTCTGTTGTTGTTTTCCCCATACCGTTTCACGCAGTGACGACAGAGGTCACGTGATCCAGTCACCATGGTTACCATGACGGGGACGGCGCTGTGGGCAGCGTTGTTTCTCCTCACTGCACACACGGCCTGTAAGTTGCCACCATTTTATTTTTTTTTAAAGCTTCTTATTTAAACTTTTTTTTTTTTTTGGGGGGGGGGGGGGGGGCCTGAAATTCCTTTGAGAATTCAAAAGCAGAAAGACCAATAGACCAAGGCGCTGCCGGCGTCCATTGGACAGTTAGATCGGGGTAGCTGCAGCAAACAATTGTACCTCAAATCATTCACATCAGCAAAAACGTTTAAATTGTCAATAATGTTTTTCTTTGATATCAAAATTTTCCTGCTTGCTGGTACAGAACTAACTCGACGGTAAATTCACAGATATGGCGAATTGCAGCACAAGCAGTATTAAAATATTGGCTGGATAATAACCACTACGACCGTGGGACAGTCGGGCCGACTTTATTATGGAATAATGTATGCATAACGTATAGTGGCAAAGTTTTATTTTTTGAAAGTTGGATACAACGAGGTGTATTGGTATTAACTGACATTGTACGTTCGGGAGACATATTATCATATCAAGACATATGTGATTTGATTGGATATTCGCCAAACCGAATTCTTGAATATAATGTTGTAAAAGCTGCTGTGTCATTATTTATGAGAAAAAATGTTGTAAATATGACTGATGATGTTTGTATTACCTTACCACTGTTTAACGGCAAAAATGTGTTAAGTGCCAGAGAATATAGGAAAGAGATTATTAATATGAAAACAGATGTACCATGTTCCGGAGGATTTTGGAAGAGAAAGTTTAATGTAGAAATTGATGAACGATCTTGGATAGTTGCCTATCAGTCAACACAAGAGACTAGATTAAGAGTTTTACACTGGAAAATTATGCACAACATTTATCCGACCAACATTCTCCTGTGTAAAATGAAAGTAACGGAAACTAATAAATGTAATTACTGTTGTGATGTAACTGATTTCATTGAACACTTCTTTTTTGAATGCCCGGTTGTATACAAATTCTGGAAGTTTATTGAAGAATTTATTTTTCGTACTTTAGAAATTAAGATTGTTTTGAAAGTTAGTGATGTTTTATTTGGTATGCATTTTGTAATGGTGAAAAAGGCAACTATGTATAAATTGAACCACATTATCTTAATCGGAAAGATGTGCGTTAGTATATATAAAAAAACAAATTCGTTTTTACCGTTGGAAAGTATTTTTAATAGGCAGTTACAGATAAGAAGCATTTTTGTGGAGTGTTCGAAGAACAAAACGCTTGTTCTCAGACATTCGGGACGTTTGCTTGTTCTCAGACATTCGGGACTTTGCTTGTTCTCAGACATTCGGGACGTTTGCTTGTTCTCAGACATTCGGGACTTTGCTTGTTCTCAGACATTCGGAAGAGTTGTGTTAATTACTTTACATTGAACAAACGGACAATACAAAAAGCGACGCGGAACTTACCATGTCGGATAAGGGATGAAAACCGTGAACCAAGCCCATGATTTGCACATTGTAACACGATTCTTGTTTTCCAAACTGTGTCCCTCCCACCCACCTGATGGCAATGAACTATCATGTATCATGTTTTGGCTATTAACTTTCTGACTTCCGACTGATTTGTGCTCATCTACGATCACACGTGGTTCTGCATGGGAATACCTTGACCGTTACCTGTTAACGTGCTGTGTTGCAGATGGCCAAAACGACACGACCTACGACTACGACAGCAACGAGTTCAACAACGGCTCGTGCTCCTACAAGAAGCTGAACTGCGCCACCGGGTCACTGTGTGTCCAGAATCCAGGCCACACCAGGTTCAAGTGTTTCTGTCCGGACGGCTACGCGGGGGATGGATACCTCGAGGAGTTCAAGACTGGAGCCACGGGCTGTGAGCTGGTCGGCGGTAAGGGTTCTCTGATAGTGTGGCTATACTAGTGTGACTATACCTCGAGGAGTTCAAGACTGGAGCCACGGGCTGTGAGCTGGTCGGAGGTAAGGGTTCTCTGATAGGGTGGCTATACTAGTGTGACTATACCTCGAGGAGTTCAAGACTGGAGCCACGGGCTGTGAGCTGGTCGGAGGTAAGGGTTCTCTGATAGGGTGGCTAGACTAGTGTGACGAGACTGGTGTGACTAGACTAGTGTGACTAGACTAGTGTGACTAGACTAGTGTGACTAGACTGGTGTGACTAGACTAGTGTGACTAGACTAGTGTGACTAGATTAGTGTGACTAGACTAGTGTGACGAGACTAGTGTGACGAGACTAGTGTGACGAGACTAGTGTGACGATACTAGTGTGACTAGACTAGTGTGACGAGACTAGTGTGACTAGACTAGTGTGACGAGACTGTTGTGACGAGACTGGTGTGACGAGACTAGTGTGACGAGACTAGTGTGACGAGACTGTTGTGACGAGACTGGTATGACGAGACTAGTGTGACGAGACTATAGTGTGACGAGACTGTTGTGACGAGACTGGTGTGACGCGACTAGTGTGACTAGACTAGTGTGACGAGACTAGTGTGACGAGACTAGTGTGACGAGACTGGTATGACTAGACTAGTGTGACAAGACTAATGTGACGAGACTGGAGCCACGGGCTGAAAGCTAGTTGGCGGTACGGGTTCTCTGCGGGGCACGTCATCCATAATATCTGGCAAAGTAATAAGCATTCTCTGCGGGTCACGTCATCAATAATATCTTGCAAAGTAATAAGCATTCTCTGCGGGTCACGTCATCAATGATATCTCGCAAAGTAATAAGTATTCTCTGCAGGTCACGTCATCACTAATATCTCGCAAAGTAATAAGTATTCTCTGCAGGTCACGTCATCACTAATATCTCGCAAAGTAATAAGCAGTCTCTGCAGGTCACGTCATCACTAATATCTCGCAAAGTAATACGCATTCTCTGCAGGTCACGTCATCACTAATATCTCGCAAAGTAATACGCATTCTCTGCAGGTCACGTCATCACTAATATCTCGCAAAGTAATAAGCAGTCTCTGCAGGTCACGTCATCACTAATATCTCGCAAAGTAATACGCATTCTCTGCAGGTCACGTCATCACTAATATCTCGCAAAGTAATACGCATTCTCTGCAGGTCACGTCATCACTAATATCTCGCAAAGTAATACGCATTCTCTGCAGGTCACGTCATCACTAATATCTCGCAAAGTAATACGCATTCTCTGCAGGTCACGTCATCACTAATATCTCGCAAAGTAATAAGCAGTCTCTGCAGGTCACGTCATCACTAATATCTCGCAAAGTAATACGCATTCTCTGCAGGTCACGTCATCACTAATATCTCGCAAAGTAATACGCATTCTCTGCAGGTCACGTCATCACTAATATCTCGCAAAGTAATAAGCATTCTCTGCAGGTCACGTCATCACTAATATCTCGCAAAGTAATAAGCAGTCTCTGCAGGTCACGTCATCACTAATATCTCGCAAAGTAATAAGCAGTCTCTGCAGGTCACGTCATCACTAATATCTCGCAAAGTAATACGCATTATCTGCAGGTCACGTCATCACTAATATCTCGCAAAGTAATACGCATTCTCTGCAGGTCACGTCATCACTAATATCTCGCAAAGTAATAAGCATTCTCTGTGGGTCATGCCATCAATAATATCTCGCAAAGTAATAAGCATCCTCTGATAGTGTGACTACACTGGTCCTGTCATGAACATTATCTCACAAAGTAATAAGCATTCTGTGCGAATAGTGTGACAACACTGGTCCTGTCATGAACATTATCTCACAAAGTAATAAGCATTCTGTGCGAATAGTGTGACAACACTGGTCCTGTCATGAACATTATCTCACAAAGTAATAAGCATTCTCTGCGAATAGTGTGACTACACTGGGCCTGTCATGAACATTATCTCACAAAGTAATAAGCATCCTCTGATAGTGTGACAACACTGGTCCTGTCATGAACATTATCTCACAAAGTAATAAGCATCCTCTGATAGTGTGACTACACTGGTCCTGTCATGAACATTATCTCACAAAGTAATAAGCATTCTGTGCGAATAGTGTGACAACACTGGTCCTGTCATGAACATTATCTCACAAAGTAATAAGCATCCTCTGATAGTGTGACAACACTGGTCCTGTCATGAACATTATCTCACAAAGTAATAAGCATCCTCTGATAGTGTGACTACACTGGGCCTGTCATGAACATTATCTCACAAAGTAATAAGCATCCTCTGATAGTGTGACAACACTGGTCCTGTCATGAACATTATCTCGCAAAGTAATAAGCATCCTCTGATAGTGTGACTACACTGGTCCTGTCATGAACATTATCTCACAAAGTAATAAGCATTCTGTGCGAATAGTGTGACAACACTGGTCCTGTCATGAACATTATCTCACAAAGTAATAAGCATTCTCTGCGAATAGTGTGACTACACTGGGCCTGTCATGAACATTATCTCACAAAGTAATAAGCATCCTCTGATAGTGTGACAACACTGGTCCTGTCATGAACATTATCTCACAAAGTAAAAAGCATCCTCTGATAGTGTGACTACACTGGGCCTGTCATGAACATTATCTCACAAAGTAATAAGCATCCTCTGATAGTGTGACAACACTGGTCCTGTCATGAACATTATCTCACAAAGTAATAAGCATCCTCTGATAGTGTGACAACACTGGTCCTGTCATGAACATTATCTCACAAAGTAATAAGCATTCTGTGCGGATAATGTGACAGGTTATGGCCAGAACAATGACCCCAACAGACCATGATGGGAAATAACTCTGTCGGGTTTGTATGGGTTGTAAAAGAGTGACCACTCTTGTTTTTAGTGAGTCAAACTTTCCCGCGTGACATTGTGGGCCATGTCATTAGTGAGTCAAACTTTCACGCGTGACATTGTGGGCCATGTCATTAGTGAGTCAAACTTTCCCGCGTGACATTGTGGGCCATGTCATTAGTGAGTCAAACTTTCCCGCGTGACATTGTGGGCCATGTCATTAGTGAGTCAAACTTTCCCGCGTGACATTGTGGGCCATGTCATTAGTGAGTCAAACTTTCCCGCGTGACATTGTGGGCCATGTCATTAGTGAGTCAAACTTTCCCGCGTGACATTGTGGGCCATGTCACTAGTGAGGGATGTGTCAGGAACACGTGGACAAGAAGCGCGTGTGGAAGGCTTGCCTCACTAAAAACAAGAGCATTCACTCTTTCACAATCCATTCAAGCCTGACTGAGTTTATTTTCAGTTATCTTCAGAGTTATCTTCAGAGTTATCTTCAGAGTTATCTTCAGAGTTTATCTTCAGAGTTTATTTTCAGAGTTATCTTCAAAGTTATCTTCAGAGTTTATCTTCAGAGTTATCTTCAGAGTTTATCTTCAGAGTTTATTTTCAGAGTTTATGTATTCTGTGCGGGTCATGTGACTGGTCACGCCAGGAACAGTGTTCCTAGTTCAGGAAAGGTGTTGCACAGTACCAGCCGGAGAGAACCGTGACAGTGTGTTGAAGACAAAGTGCTGGCGAAAAACAAAACATTTGACATCTAATTCTGTTCATTCTAAAAACTTATTTTTCACGTTCATGGGATGTAACTATATTTGATGGACTGTTTTTGAATTTATTGTGATTTCGATTGTTTTAATTAGTACTGTGCATGGCAGGCTAGTTTGTTGATTGGTCAATCAATCAGGCCTGTTTGTTGATTGGTCAATCAATCAGGCCTGTTTGTTGATTGGTCAATCAATCAGGCCTGTTTGTTGATTGGTCAATCAATCAGGCGTGTTTGTTGATTGGTCAATCAATCAGTTGTCTTGAGATGTCCTGTTGGTTGCAACAATTAAGCTCCTGACGAGGGAGAGGGGGGGGGGTGTAACAGCACGCGTATATCAGTTTTAGAGCTACATATTCAGTGACTGTTGTACCGCAACACGGTGGCCTAGTGGTAAGGCGTCCGCCCAGTGAGCGGGAGGTCGTGGGTTCGAACCCCGGCCGGTCATACCTAAGACTTTAAAATTGGCAATCTAGTGGCTGCTCCGCCTGGCGTCTGGCATTATGGGGTTAGTGCTAGGACTGGTTGGTCCGGTGTCAGAATAATGTGACTGGGTGAGACTGTGCTGCGACTTCTGTCTTGTGTGTGGCGCACGTTAAATGTCAAAGCAGCACCGTCCTGATATCACCCTTCGTGGTGGACTGGGCGTTAAGCAAACAAACAAACAAAGTGACTTGTTGCACGTGCTAACTGCCCGCTGTGTGTGTCACTGTCAGGCCCCGTGCTGTGCACGTCATCCAACGACTGCAACGAGTACGCGGACTGCAACCCCATCGACGACCTGCGCTCCCAGTGCGTGTGCCGGGATGGCTTTACCGGTAGTGGTGCCATCGACAACGGATGTACTGGTAAGTCTGCTGCCGGTTGTTGTTGTACCGGTTGAGAGAACTATGAGTGTTAAGGGTTTTATTTAAATGGCATGTCTTTTTGTCTCTCTTTCCTCTGTCTGTCTGCCTGTCTGTCTGTCTGTCTGTCTGTCTGTCTGTCTGTCTGTCTGTCTGTCTGTCTGTCTGTCTGTCTGTCTGTCTGTCTGTCTGTCTGTCTATCTGTCTATCTGTCTGTCTGTCTGTCTCTCTCTCTGCTGTCTGTCTGTCTCTCTCTCTGCTGTCTCTGTCTGTCTGTCTCTCTCTCCTGTCTCTGTCTGTCTGCCTGTCTGTCTGTCTGTCTCTCTCTCTCTCTCCTCTCTGTCTCTGTCTCTGTCTGTCTGCCTGCCTGCCCGTCTGTCTGTCAGTCTGTCTGTCTCTCTCTCTCCGTTTCTGTCTGTCTGTCTGTCTGCCTGTCTCTCTGTCTGTCTGTCTGTCTGTCTCTCTGTCTCTCTCTGTCTCTGTCTCTGTCTGCCTGTGTGTCTGTTTGTCTGTCTGTCTGTATGTTTGCCTGCCTGCCTGTCTGTCTGTCTGTCTGTCTGTCTGTCTGTCTGTCTGTCTGTCTGTTTGCCTGTCTGTCTGTCTGTCTGTCTGTCTGTCTGTCTGTCTGTCTGTCTGTCTGTATGCCTGCCTGTCTGTCTGCCTATCTGCCTGTCTGTTTGTATGTCTGTCTGTCTGTCTGACAGTCTGTCTGTCTGTCTGTCTGTCTGTCTGTCTGCCTGTCTGTCTGTCTGTCTCTCTGTGTCTCTGTCTCTGTGTCTGTCTGTCTCTCTGTCTCTCTCTGTCTCTCTCTCTCTCTCTCTCTCTCTTTTACTTTCTCTCTCTCGATGCTGTATATGGTTCATTTTTGTGTGATTTAAGGGCGAACAGGGTCATGTGTGTGTGCTTGTGGGGGGGGGGGGGGGGGGGGGATTTAGGAACAGGATGTAAGGAGAGGGGGCATGTACACATTATACTTTTCCCTGACATAAATATAGATGTAGTGTCGTAGTACCCACTGTGTGCACTGTCCCTGACATAAATATAGATGTAGTGTCGTAGTACCCACTGTGTACACTGTCTCTGACATAAATATAGATGTAGTGTCGTAGTACCCACTGTGTACACTGTCCCTGACATAAATATAGATGTAGTGTCGTAGTATCCCTGACATAAATATAGATGTAGTGTCGTAGTACCCACTGTGTGCACTGTCCCTGACATAAATATAGATGTAGTGTCGTAGTGCCCACTGTGTGCACTGTCCCTGACATAAATATAGATGTAGTGTCGTAGTGCCCACTGTGTGCACTGTCCCTGACATAAATATAGATGTTGTGTCGTAGTGCCCACTGTGTGCACTGTCCCTGACATAAATATAGATGTAGTGTCGTAGTGCCCACTGTGTGCACTGTCCCTGACATAAATATAGATGTAGTGTCGTAGTGCCCACTGTGTGCACTGTCTCTGACATAAATATAGATGTAGTGTCGTAGTGCCCACTGTGTACACTGTCCCTGACATAAATATAGATGTAGTGTCGTAGTGCCCACTGTGTGCACTGTCCCTGACATAAATATAGATGTAGTGTCGTAGTGCCCACTGTGTGCACTGTCCCTGACATAAATATAGATGTAGTGTCGTAGTACCCACTGTGTGCACTGTCCCTGACATAAATATAGATGTAGTGTCGTAGTACCCACTGTGTGCACTGTCCCTGACATAAATATAGATGTAGTGTCGTAGTGCCCACTGTGTGCACTGTCCCTGACATAAATATAGATGTAGTGTCGTAGTGCCCACTAGTGCACTGTCCCTGACATAAATATAGATGTAGTGTCGTAGTACCCACTGTGTGCACTGTCCCTGTCATAAATATAGATGTAGTGTCGTAGTGCCCACTAGTGCACTGTCCCTGACATAAATATAGATGTAGTGTCGTAGTACCCACTGTGTGCACTGTCCCTGACATAAATATAGATGTAGTGTCGTAGTACCCACTGTGTGCACTGTCCCTGACATAAATATAGATGTAGTGTCGTAGTACCCACTGTGTGCACTGTCCCTGACATAAATATAGATGTAGTGTCGTAGTGCCCACTAGTGCACTGTCCCTGACATAAATATAGATGTAGTGTCGTAGTACCCACTGTGTGCACTGTCTCTGACATAAATATAGATGTAGTGTCGTAGTGCCCACTGTGTGCACTGTCCCTGACATAAATATAGATGTAGTGTCGTAGTACCCACTGTGTGCACTGTCTCTGACATAAATATAGATGTAGTGTCGTAGTACCCACTGTGTGCACTGTCTCTGACATAAATATAGATGTAGTGTCGTAGTACCCACTGTGTGCACTGTCCCTGACATAAATATAGATGTAGTGTCGTAGTGCCCACTAGTGCACTGTCCCTGACATAAATATAGATGTAGTGTCGTAGTACCCACTGTGTGCACTGTCTCTGTCATGTTCACACATTATTTCGCTGTGGCTATTGCATTACTTGTTTATATTTTCTCCATGTTTAACTGTTCACTGAACATTTTCCTGTAGCCTATATTTCGCCAGAAATAGCAATTTTGATTGAGACCGTGTGCGAGCTATGTAGCACAATCCAATAGCATTTGCTGTGTCGCCGTAGTGTAGATGTGCAAATTGGGTTGGGGAAGACTGGATGTATCAGTGCAATGCGCAAATTGGGTTGGGGAAGACTGGATGTATCAGTGCAATGCGCTGTGTATAAGTTGATCTTCTTTGCAACAGGTGCCTAGGTAGGGTCGATCAGGAATGTGCACTTACACATCATAAATATCAGTTTCTTGACTTTGTCTTCTGTGCAACAGATTGGTATGGGTGGAGAGGGAGTTTGCGCTGTTGTGTGTATTGTGACGATGTCTCGGTTTCACGTGGAGTGCTCGAGATGCAGGTGTGATTTAATTGCTGAAGACACCCTTTCTTTAAATCGAGTTTTCTTGTTCACAGAATATCCCCATACCCCTGATTGAAGCTTGTTCGTTAGATTCAACTTCCCTTTCTTGATGCAGATATGCAATGTGCACTTAACCTAGAACAAGACTCTCAATTTGACTCCCATGCCCCCCCCCCCCCGGATTTATTTTCCACAAGGGCGGAAGTACAATAGTTCAAGTATCCCATACACACTCAGAACTATGCCCTCAAATAGGGCAAGGTGCTAGAGTGGGATAACGTTTGATATTACCCTTTTAATAATTGTCTTACAGTGGGATATATCATCCTCTTAATAACCGTTTTAGATTGGGATAATGTTTGTTATCACCCTTTTAATAACTGTCATACAGTGGAATAACGTTTGATATCACCCTTGTAATAACTATCTTACAGTGGGATATTGTTTGATATCACCCTTGTGATAACTGTTTTCTGTGTGTGTGCAGACATCGCAGAGTGCGAGGGCAACCCGTGTGCCGAGAACGCCAACTGCTACGAGGAACCGGGTGGCTTTACCTGCGAGTGTGACTCTGCCCGAAACTACGAGGGCGACGGCTACGTCAAGTGTACATGTAGGTGGCGCTCTCTCTTCACTCAACTCTGTCTTCTCTCTATAGCTATAGATATTGATACGTCAAGTGGACATGTAGGTGGCGCTCTCTCTTCACATAACTCTGTCTTCTCTCTATAGCTATAGATATTGATACGTCAAGTGTACATGTAGGTGGCGCCCTCTCTTCACATAACTCTGTCTTCTCTCTACAGCTATAGATATTGATACGTCAAGTGTACATGTAGGTGGCGCTCTCTCTTCACATAACTCTGTCTTCTCTCTATAGCTATAGATATTGATACGTCAAGTGTACATGTAGGTGGCGCTCTCTCTTCACATAACTCTGTCTTCTCTCTATAGCTATAGATATTGATACGTCAAGTGTACATGTAGGTGGCGCCCTCTCTTCACATAACTCTGTCTTCTCTCTATAGCTATAGATATTGATACGTCAAGTGTACATGTAGGTGGCGCCCTCTCTTCACATAACTCTGTCTTCTCTCTATAGCTATAGATATTGATACGTCAAGTGTACATGTAGGTGGCGCCCTCTCTTCACATAACTCTGTCTTCTCTCTATAGCTATAGATATTGATACGTCAAGTGGACATGTAGGTGGCGCTCTCTCTTCACATAACTCTGTCTTCTCTCTATAGCTATAGATATTGATACGTCAAGTGTACATGTAGGTGGCGCTCTCTCTTCACACAACTCTGTCTTCTCTCTATAGCTATAGATATTGATACGTCAAGTGTACATGTAGGTGGCGCCCTCTCTTCACACAACTCTGTCTTCTCACTATAGCAGATATGGAAAAAAAATGGACTTGCGTGTGTGTGTGTGTGTGTGTGTGTGTGTATGTGGGTGCGTGTGTTTGTGTGTGTGTGTGTGTGTTTGTGTGTGTGTATGTGTGTGTGTGTGTGGTTGGTTGGTTGCGAGCGTGTGTGTGTGTGTGTGTGTGTGTGTGTGTGTGTGTGTGTGTGTGTGTGTGTGTGTGTGTGTGTGTGTGTGTGTGTGTGTGTGTGTGTGTGTGTGTGTGTGTGTGTGTGTGTGTGTGTGTGTGTGTGTGTGTGTGTGTGTGTGTGTGTGTGTGTGTGTGTGTGTGTGTGTGTGTGTGTGTGTGTGTGTGTGTGTGTGTGTGTGTGTGTGTGTGTGTGTGTGTGTGTGTGTGTGTGTGTGTGTGTGTGTGTGTGTGTGTGTGTGTGTGTGTGTGTGTGTGTGCGTGCATGCGTATGTGTGTTTATGCCCATGCCTGCGTGCTTGTTTGCATGCGTGTGTAGATGTGTCCGCCTTCCTGTCCGTGTCTATGTGTTGGTCTGCCTGTTGACCTGTTTGTGTGTGTGTACGGCAGGGATATGCTACAGCCACCAGGACTGCGCGCCGCACGGCAGGTGTAACGGCAACAGGACGTGTGAGTGCGACACGGGATTCACCGGGGATGGCAGGAGCTGTACAGGTAAGTCACTCACCTGGCAACCAAACTCCTTTTATGTGTGCCGTCTGGTGGTTTCCATTGAATTTTTCGGCCTGTAAACATACACACACACACAGACACACAGACACACACACACGGACACGGACACGCACACACACACAGACACACAGACACACACACACGGACACGCACACACACACACACACACACGCACATACACACACACACACATACTCACACAGGCACACACACACTGTCACGTTTCAATATATCACTTAAGGTGATTATGAACCGGTTAATTACTACTAATTAACTAACCACACCACGATCCACTCTCGCAGTCATACAATTAAATAGAGTCAACAAAAGTATAAGTTTCAGACGCCTGTTTATGTATAAACTCGCCACCTCCCTCGAGCCTTCACTCAAAATATGTTCCTTTTACGTTCTCAACACGTAAAAAACCCGTGATCACTGACAAAATGCCAGTAGTATATAGAAAATTATAGTAA
>NC_090258.1:44861021-44866021 GCF_037325665.1 Littorina saxatilis | reverse complement strand
ACACCGCAAGTAGTGCAGACACAAGAAATCGCATATCTAAATCTGTTGCTACCCGCCTTCCAGTCGATGTTGACCTTTAAGGTGATGGAAGTGAGAGGGGGGGGGGGGAGGGGGGGGGGGGCAAAGTGTGTGCGTTAAAAGCAGAAAGTTGTTCACGCGGATTGACGAGGTGTGTATGACTCGGGTAAAGACATCGTCGGCAAAGTGCGCTGAGCTCAGTGCCCAGTCTTGTGCTGCACTGTATTCATAGGGGACAGGATCGCAACATTTGTGGCGAAAAGAATTGCTCGTTATCAGGCAAGCAGTGCGTAAACAGCTATGAGCGAGTGAGTGTGAAGGGAAACCACATCACCATGTTGTTGTTGTTGTGTTAGACATTCCGCGGGACTGTCACGAGGCCAGGTTCAAGTACAAGGTCAAGAACAACCAGCCGCTGGTCATCGACATTGACGGTGACGGCCCCAACAGACCCTTCCTCGTCTACTGCAACCAGGAGGCCTACTCTCACGTCGGCATCATCGAGATCCCGCCTGACCAGTGAGTGTGTGTGAGAGGGGGGGGGGGGGGTAGTTGTACATCGACATTGGTGAGGACTATCCCCACAAGCCATTTCTTGTCTCCTGTAACTAGGCATGACTTCAGAGCGGTAAGTCATTATGGGGGAGGCCATTGGAGGGAGGGGGGGGGGTGAGTTCGGGCGGAGGGTTAAAGGGCAGTGGTAGGGTTGCATAATGAATCATATTCTATTAGAAAGTTAGCAACGCTCAGTCGGGCCGAACGGTATACTGCATGGCCACGGGAGCATACCCTTTAGCTATAACGTTGCATGCAACAACACGTTTGTAGTTTGACTTCCCCCATCCCCCTCAACAGCCGGAAGAGTTTAGTTAAAACAAACTAAATACAAAAATGATAACATGCAAGGCATAACATTATGACCAAATCTGAGAAAATGGTAGGGGAAATAATCATAGTGCTGCACTTCAAGAGACAACATACTGCGGTTGTTTCCCTTGTCAGAGTATTGGCTTTTCTTCATCCCAAAAAACATACCCCATAGTTACGTATTGTTGCAGTGAAGGGCCTGCCGGGAAAGGGTAAGACATCAATGTGTGTGTTTCAGACTGGTGATCTCTCGCACGCCGGCAGAGGGCAGCAGTGTGGAGTACCTGATACCCGGACCTGACGTCAACAATGCAATTAACGGTTCTGTCTTCTGCTCGCAGCGCGTGGAGTACGAGTGCTCGGTAAGAACACCTCAGCTTGCTCGTTGCTTGGTGTTTATCTAATTAAAGGGACACTAATGATCTGACCGTTGGAGGGGGGGCTAGATAGAGACTGAATTTGACGAATGTGAAGAATCTGAGGATCCACTGTACCTTAATCTCCACGCACACGGCGCGAGTTGCTCGGTGAGAACAGCCCAGATTTGTCACAGCATATTATTTATACAATGAAAGCTTTGCCTATGTTATACTTGTAACGAAGTATTAAATAGTGGTGTGTGTGATAGTGGTGTGTGTGATAGTGGTGTGTGTGATAGTGGTGTGTGTGTGTGATAGTGGTGTGTGTGATAGTGGTGTGTGTGATAGTGGTGTGTGAGATAGGGGTGTGTGTGTGATAGTGGTGTGTGTTTGATAGCGGTGTGTGTGTGATAGTGGTGTGTGATGGACTGGGTGGCCGAGTGGTAACGCACGTGTGCTCGGAAGCGAGAGGTTGCGAGTTCGACCCTGGGTCAGGGCGTTTGCAATTTTCTCCCCCCTTTCCTAACCTAGGTTGGTGGCTTCAAGTGCTAGTCTTTTGGATGAGACGAAAAACCGAGGTCCCTTCGTGTACACTACATTGGGGTGTGCACGTTAAAGATCCCACGATTGACAAAAGGGTCTTTCCTGGCAAAATTGTATAGGCATCGATAAAAATGTCCACCAAAATACCCGTGTAACTTGGAATAATAGGCCGTGAAAAGTAGGATATGCGCCGAAATGGCTGTGATCTGCTGGCCGATGTGAATGCGTGATGCATTGTGTAAAAATAATTCCATCTCACACGGCATAAATAAATCCATGCGCCTTGAATATGTGCGCGATATAAATTGCATAAAAAAATTAATTAAAAAAAAACACCTGCGCTTAGAACTGTACCCACGGAATAAGCGCGATATAAGCCTCATATTGATTGATTGATTGAGTGTGTGTGTGATAGTGGTGTGTGTGATAGTGGTGTGTGTGATAGTGGTGTGTGTGTGATAGTGGTGTGTGTGATAGTGGTGTGTGTGTGATAGTGGTGTGTGTGATAGTGGTGTGTGTGACAGTGGTGTGTGATAGTGGTGTGTGTGATAGTGGTGTGTGTGTGATAGTCGTGTGTGATAGGGGTGTGTGTGTGTGATAGGGGTGTGTGTGTGATAGTGGTGTGTGTGTGATAGTGGTGTGTGTGATAATGGTGTGTGTGTAATAGTGGTGGGTGTGTGTGATAGTGGTGTGTGTGATAGTGGTGTGTGTGATAGTGGTGTGTGTGTGTGATAGTGGTATGTGTGATAGTGGTGTGTGTAATAGTGGTGTGTGTGATAGTGGTGTGTGTGTGATAGTGATGTGTGTGTGTGATAGTAGTGTGTGTGTGACAGTGGTGTGTGTGATAGTGGTGTGTGTGTGATAGTGGTGTGTGTGATAGTGGTGTGTGTGATAGTGGTGTGTGTGATAGTAGTGTGTGTGATAGTGGTGTGTGTGATAGTGGTGTGTGTGATAGTGGTGTGTGTGATAGTGGTGTGTGTGTGTGATAGTGGTGTGTGTGATAGTGGTGTGTGTGTGATAGGGGTGTGTGTGATAGTGGTGTGTGTGTGATAGTGGTGTGTGTGTGATAGTGGTGTGTGTGTGATAGTGGTGTGTGTGTGATAGTGGTGTGTGTGTGATAGTGGTGTGTGTTTTGTGTGTGATAGTGGTGTGTGTGTGTGATAGTGGTGTGTGATAGTTGTGTGTGTGATAGTGGTGTGTGTGATAGTGGTGTGTGTGATAGTGGTGTGTGTGATAGTGGTGTGTGGGATAGTGGTGTGTGTGATAATGGTGTGTGTGTGTGATAGTTGTGTGTGTGATAGTAGTGTGTGTGTGATAGTGGTGTGTGTGATAGTGGTGTATGTGATAGTGGTGTGCGTGACAGTGGCGTGTGTTGTGGTTGCAGTCGGACACCATGACGGCGGCTGGAGTGAAGGTGGAGACACGGAGTGGAGTGCTTAACTACTTCCCTGGCGGCAGCAACGACCAGCCCGTGAGTTCACGTCTTCATCTCCTGTCCACTGTCCATATCTCTCACACTGTCTACTGTCCATATCTCTCACAACTGTCCACTGTCCATATCTCTCACACTGTCCACTGTCCATATCTCTCACACTGTCCACTGTCCATATCTCTCACAACTGTCCACTGTCCATATCTCTCACAACTGTCCACTGTCCATATCTCTCACACTGTCCACTGTCCATATCTCTCACAACTGTCCAAGTGTATTCGATCTGCCTATGTTAATCCAAGCTAAGAGTTGTAGTTTTAGCTTACCCACAAGTTATCTAAAACCGTGTGGTGTCTTATGGAGTTTTAGGGTACATTACGACTGTGAGATTTTGACCAAAGTCTGGCTCCTTGGTCGATGTTGAATGAAGTGTATGTGGAGAAGTGTCAAGTGTATGTGGAGAAGTGTCAAGTGTATGTGGAGAAGTGTCAAGTGTATGTGGAGAAGTGTCAAGTGTATGTGGAGAAGTGTCAAGTGTATGTGGAGAAGTGTGAAGCTGCGCAGAAGGAAAAGTCGAATGACGTACGCTTTCTCTCAATTCATCTTGCGTGGGTGCAGCCCTACCCACTCCTAGGCCTGTGACGACACCAGGGACAAGTGTTACTGTGACGACACCAGGGACAAGTGTAACTGTGACGTCCGTGATTGTAAGGTTTGACGTAATTCACGTGCTATAACCATCACTGTCACTGTCACACAGGGTAGCTGTGGGTGCGACCTGACCAACTCGTGTGAAGACAAGCGCTTCAAGTGTAACTGTAACATCGGGGACAGCAGGGTGACGTGTATCACGTGCTATAACCATCACTGTCACTGTCACACAGGGTAGCTGTGGGTGCGGCCTGACCAACTCGTGTGAAGACAAGCGCTTCAAGTGTAACTGTAACATCGGGGACGGCAAGGCGCGCAAAGACCAAGGTCTCATCATCAACAGGTCAAGGTTGCCCGTGCTCAAGGTCAAGTCGACATCCAGTGATAACTTCTACAAGATCGGACCTCTGCAGTGCAGTCGCTTCCAGTTCGGTCAGTGTGTGTGTGCGTGTGTGTGTATGTGTGTGTGTGTGTGTGTGTGTGTGTGTGTGTTTGTGTTTGTGTGCGGGGGGGGGGGGGGGGTGAGTATGTGTGTGTGTGTGTGTGTGTGTGTGTTCGTGTGCGGGGGGATGTGAGTTGGTGGGTGTGGGTAGGTGGGTGGGTGGGAGGGTGGGTTTGTGTGTGTCAAGCAGTCTGCCTGTTGTCTGTCTGTGTCTTATTCTCTTTGGCAACGTACAAGGTACAAGGTACAAGGTACAAGGTACAAGGTACAAGGTACGAGGTACAAGGTACAAGGTACAAGGTACAAGGCCCTTTTTGTACTAACTGCATTCATTTAGAAGCAAAGAATAGTATTGAGCGGTCTGATTTTTCTCTTGGTGTGAAAGGGCTCTAACATCAGTCAGGGGCCATGCCTAACATGTAAACCTGCCATGCTCTAACATCAATCAGGGGCCATGCCTAACATGTAAACCTGCCATGCTCTAACATCAATCAGGGGCCATGCCTAACATGTAAACCTGCCATGCTCTAACATCAATCAGGGGCCATGCCTAACATGTAAACCTGCCATGCTCTAACATCAATCAGGGGCCATGCCTAACATGTAAACCTGCCCATGCTCTATGTTTCTTGTTGTTTTTTCTCACTAAGAGGCTTTCTTCATTTTAACCAAGGGTAGCCATAATGTA
>NC_090258.1:44848521-44856021 GCF_037325665.1 Littorina saxatilis | reverse complement strand
GGATGTCTTGACCATCGACCCTGACGGTCCGGGAGACGGCGAGCCCTTCGTGGTCAGATGCATCTTCAGGGAAACCGTGGTCCCAAAACCCACTACTCCAGGTGAGGGGGGAGAGAGGGGCTGAGAGAGGGGGGAGAGGGAGAGAGAAAGAATGAGAGGGGGAGAGATCGAAGGGGAGAGATAAAAGAGAGAGAGAGAGAGAGAGAGAGAGAGAGAGAGAAAGAGGGAGAGAGAGAGAGAAAGAGAGAGAGAGAGAGAGAGAGAGAAAAAAAAAGAGAGAGCGAAAGAGAGACGCTTTGACGCTTTGACGCTTTGACACTTTATTGTCATTAGCTAATAAAAGCCTTATAGACAAGGTAAAACAACAATTTCTGCATCATTCATAAAAGGGGTAAAAGGACGAATGAACAAATGTTGATAACAACAAAAACATAGCAAACTAGTTTATGAGTACGAGCAAAAAAACCAAAAAACACACCGACACGAAAGCCATAGGTAAACAAAAATATCTAAGACTAAGGGTAAAAAGCAAGGTATAGTATGTACACACAAAGGAAAATACTGGTCCAACAGTTAACACACACTCATAAAACCAATCAATCTGCAGACCACACATATATATTTAAAACCAATAAACCACTAGTCGGCGTTACCCTTGCGTGACTAGTAGGGGAACATGTCTAAATACATATCTATACAAAAACAACAATGGCTGCAGACGAACAAACAAACACACACACACACACACACACACACACACACACACACACACACACACACACACACACACACACACACACATACGCTTATATAGACTACACCCGCACACGTGTAAATCCACGCGTATACATGTACACGCAACCCGAATTAAATGAGAAGACCATCCAGTCCAACATTTGCGTACGTAAAAATTACATTATATACATCATTTCAGCTTGACTCATCTAGTTTCTTTTTGCGCATGTTTAGTGCCTTAGAAATAAATTGTGCAGTTGCTTCGAGTACACTTTCTTCATCCAGGGCTAGGATACGGGTTACATCTTCCATTGAGGCTGGTTTAGAACAACTGTTTAACACGTTACACTTTGCACGGATATCAGCATAGGCTGTACAGTGGAAAAGAAAGTGTACCTCGTCATCACAGCCTCCATCACACATCGGGCATGCACTGTCGCGTGCCTGTTGTATTAAAAACCACTGAGCATTGCTTCCCAGCCCACAGGCTCTTAACCGAAATCTAGCAAGCGCATCTCTTTTCCATTTGTTTGCTATACATAATATGTACTTCTCAGGCTGAAAAACGCTTTTAAAAGAATAAAACCATTGATACTTCTCGTTTGTCTCCATTTCCCAATGCCAGTTTTGTTTATACATACAAATCAGTCGATCTTTAAACTGGGAAACAAAACCTTTATCGTAGCCAGCCCCTTGGCACAGCCAAACAATGCCAAACCCGTTTTCAGTTAACACCTTCTTAACTTTGGAAACCCAGTTGTGCTTGCCAGATTCATGTTGCAAAAGGAGCATTTCATAGGTCTGTTTACAAATTCTGGTTTGCGGAAGTCTTGTTAACTTTAGCCAATATTTCACACATTTGACAACAGTTCTTATGAAAAGTGGGTATCTGCCTATTTCCCCGTACGCCATTGTATTTGAGGAATGCAGCGGAACATTTAAAAACCTTTTGATAGCAAAAGTGTGAACTTGCTCAATTGGCTTGACGCCCTCTAGCCCCCAAACTTCGGCTGCGTATGTTAAAATGGGTTCTACCTGCACATCAAACATCTTCCAAAACACCAATGGATCAGCAACATTCAGTTTTCTCATTGTTCTCTGTATCTCAATGACTGCTTTCTTTCCCTTTCTGGACATCTCACTCAAAGCAACATTTACACTCAGTTTTGTAGTAAACAACAAGCCGAGGTATTTGTACGAGTTGGTTACTCGGACTGCCTCGCCACCATAGGACCATTTCTCGTGGGCTGCAAGGTGGCCTCCCATACGGAACACCATGACATCAGTTTTATCCAAGTTAACTGATAAGCACAGGCGATCTGCTTCTCTTTTTAAATTGTTCAGTTGGTTTTGTAAACCTATGACAGAATTAGACATCAAAACAACATCGTCAGCGAAAAGTAGCAAGAATATCTCCGTCGCACCAGGTATCAACTGTATACCATGTCTTCCCTTACAGGACACTTCTGTTGCCAGTTCATTAATAAAGAAGGAGAACATCAAAGGGCTCAATAAATATCCTTGTTTCACCCCTCTTGGACATTCAAAATAATCAGAATAATTACATCGGTCACGCACACATGCTTTCACTGATGTGTAAACGGCTGTTAGGGCCTTATACATTTTCCCGTTTACACCACTTTTCCTCAAAACCTCCCATAATGCATTCCTGTTCACAGAGTCAAATGCCTTCTTAAAATCTACAAAGGCTATGTACAGTTTAGTATTCTTTAATAAATGCTTCTGAACAATGCCATATAACGAAAAAATATGATCAACAGTACTGTAACTTGACCTGAAACCGGCTTGTTCCTCAATTAATTTTTCCTCTTTCTCAGCCCACTTTGTCAATCTCTTGTTGAGAATGTGTGTATAAACCTTGCTTACAACACTGGTCAAGGCTATGCCACGGTAATTATCCGGTACATTCACGTCTCCTTTCTTATGAATTGGTATGATAATTGATCTTGACCACTCTTCAGGGAATGATCCCGTGTCAAACAACATGTTGAACAGATCAACAAGAAAGTCCAATACTGTGTCATTGGCATGCTTCAACATTTGGCTCACAATCATATCTGGCCCAGCACTCTTTCCTACTTTTAAATTACGGATACTGTCAATCACTTCTTGCTTTGAAATGTTTTCGCTAAATAATTCATCAACTACTTCCTCCTCAACTTCATCGGTATCCTTTTCAACTCCAGACACAAAATCAACAGTGTTAAAAACCTCATAAAAATGTTCGTACCACTGTTCACTTGAGATGCCATGGAAGATTGCTTTCTTTGCGTTCAATGACCGAATAGTTTGCCAAAACACTTTTGGGTCTTTTATGGAATTTTTCAACTTGGCAAGTCTTTCCAAATCAAAATCAAGTTTCTTTCTATACAACAATTCCTTGTACTCTTTGCGTTCCTGTACATATTCTTCCCTGCATACTTCATAATTTTGCTTGTTAGCTCTCTGAGCCCGTTTCAGGAAACGTTTTACGACGGCTTTCTTGCGCAGACAATCTTTGTCAAACCATTCGTTTATATCTTTTTTCTTCTTGCCAATCGTCCTAAACATACACGCAGCCGCACAATGGAGTGCCCTCAAAAATATTTCAACAGACGTATCAACACTGGAATCTAGGGCAGAACGTGCATCATGCATCAGCTGCTGGAAATCAGGTGAAGCGAGCTCGCCTTCATACTCGCTCAAAAAGCTGTCACACCAGAAAATGCGGTCTTCACAGCTTGTTGTCTCCTCTTGCACATTAATTTTACCGTCAACCCTTTCCCACACAAGTTCAACAGGTAAATGCCAAGAGTCGACACGATCGCCTACTCGCAAGTCAAACTTTCCAGAATACAGATCTGATGACACAATGAAATAGTCAATAACACTGCTACCGTTAGGAGAAATAAACGTAAAATTTCCTTCTGAATCACTCTTGCATGAACCATTTAAAATAACACAGTCAAGCATAAAGCACAAGTTCAACAGGGATTTACCAAAGCTGTTGACTGACGTGTCTTTAGAACACCTGCCTGTATCGTCCTCAGCCTCGGGCGCAAGCGGTGACATGTCTTCGAGATTTGGCTGCTCACAGCCCGTTCTTGCATTTAGGTCACCACATAACACAACATGCATGTCGTCCCTCTGAAGTATCTGCACCATACATTCCTCAAGTATTAAGAGTCCATCTTTTAACTCTAAGGTGTCGTACAAAGGTCCGTTAATAGGCACGACATATGAGGCTACCAGCAACACATCTTTTTCAGTGCCGAAAGCTGTCTTGTTTATTCTTAGCGCAACAGTATTGTCAATGTCGGTACTGATTTCCGAAACAAAGCACGACATGGACTTCCTTATTAAAAGTACGACTCCGCCTGAGTGCCTACCTCGCCGAGAAAGTTTCTTCGCAGGCGCGACAAATTTGGCAAAGTCAGTAAAAATGGTACTAAAATCAAAGTCACTGCTCACAAATGTCTCTGTCAAGCAGACTATGTCGAAAGAACACACGTAGCTAATAAAAGATAAATCAGGAAGTTTGTTATCCCGACTACATCATCTCTCGAGGAGCAGTGTGACGTTGCAGCCGAGATCACCTAGCCCCTGGCTGGCGCCAACTGGACGGATTTTGGAGGAAACGACCTGGCTACGCTCTATGGACTCTGATTTTTGAATACGACTCGACTGAAATCAATGTTGATATGTCATCATGGATGATTTAAAGATAACAAGTATTAATATTCATGGACTGAGAAATAAGACAAAGAGGAAGACTTTTTTTCGATATTTAAAGAAACTATCGTACGATATTATTTGTGTGCAGGAATCATATGTACATGAAACCGATATTACAGTTTGGGAAAAAGAATGGGGAGGTCAAATGTTTTATTGTTGTGGTACAAAACACAGTATGGGACAAATCATTTTTATTAAAAAGAGTTTTCAGTATCCTGTGACGTGTATTTATCGAAATAGCAGGATTTTGACGGTACGAATTTCTCTGCAGAATGAGGACGTTTGTATCTCGAATGTATATGCTCCAACGATTGGTAAAGACAAATATCTTTTTTTTGAAAAGTTGGAAAAGCACATTCAGTCGCTGAATATGTTGAACTACATAGTGTGTGGAGATTTTAACTGCGTAATTGATAATGAAGAAGACATTATTAGTGGAGAAAAACATAATGTGGGGGATGTTAATCGCTTTAAAAAGTTCTTGGAAAATAGTGAGTTAAATGATATGTGGAGGTTATTCTGGCCACAGGAAAGGGAATTTACGTGGTCAAGAAAAAATCCTTTCATTGCTCGCAGATTGGATTACATTTTTGTTTCCGACTCTGTGCTAAATAATATTAGAGACTGTAATATATGTTCCGTTGCACAATCCGACCATAGGTCGGTTAACATAACATATAAATTATGTTCATTTCAGCGTGGTCCATCATATTGGAAATTTAATGATAGTTTGTTAAAGGATCATATCTTTGTTGATGAATTGAATTTGATGTTGGAAGAATTTGAGATACAAGATGAAATAAGGGAGGATCACGTAAAATGGGACTTGTGTAAGATTAAAATAAGAGAATTTTGTATTCGGTACAGTAAGGAAAAAAATAGATGTAAGTTTAATAGACATGGGGAATTGTTGGAAAATTTGAATAGGATTGACAAAGCCCTTGTTTTAGATCAAGATAATAACGAATTGTTGATGGAAAAAGATAAAGTAAAAGCTGAACTGGAAATTTATTCAATACAGGAAGCTAAGGGAGCCCAAACTAGGTCCCGAATTAAATTTATTGAAGAAGGAGAAAAAAATACAAAGTATTTTCTCAATATGGAAAAAACACACTCGAACGCGAAAATTATGGATCGTCTTGCTTTAGCAGATGGTCAGGTGATAACAAATCAGGATGATATTTTGACTGAACAAGTCCAGTTTTTTAGAAGGAGATACGAAAAAAATATTGAGTTTGATGAAAATTTGGTTGAACAGTTTTTGGATGGTGTTGAAGTTCCTCAATTAACAGAACAGCAGAAGACTGGAATTGATAGTCCGATCACTTTAACAGAATTGTCGACTTCCTTAAAAAATATGAAAAACGGTTCCTCCCCTGGATGTGATGGTATTACAACCTCCTTTATGAAGTTCTTCTGGTGTAAAATAAAACACATGGTATTGAATTCCTTTCATGCATCTTTTTTAAAGGGAGAATTAACCGTCACACAAAAACGGGCAATAATGATATTAATTCATAAGGGTAAACAACTACCAAGGGACGACCTTAATAATTGGCGACCGATTTCACTATTAAACACTGATTATAAAATATTGGCGAAGACTCTTTCAGTTCGCCTATCTAAAGTTATTTTAGATATTATTGGTGAAGATCAGTATGGTTTTTTGAAGGGTCGAACCATTAGTTCAGCGATCCGGCAAATAGACGATTTAGTATCGTATGTAAACGAATATAATAAACCTGGGTTCCTTGTAGCACTGGACTATAAAGCTGCATTTGACACGATTTCCAAAGAGTATATTGTGTATGCATTTAAACGATTTAATTTTGGTGCTGTCTTTGTAAGATGGGTAGAGATTCTATTGTATAAATCGGAAAGTTGTATCAATTTTATGGGCTGGTTATCGGAATGTATTGAATTAAACGCAGGTATCAGACAGGGCTGTTCTTTTTCACCGATGGCCTTCATCCTTGCATTAGAATTGTTGGCCTTGAAAATTCGAAATGATGGTTCAATTAAGGGTCTGCCTCTGCCAAAAGAAACTAATGATAATTATGATATGTTCTTTAAGATATTATTATATGCTGATGATGTGACCCTATTTCTGAACGATATGGATGAGTTAAAAAACGCATTAACCCTTGTTACCTATTTTTCCAAATTCTCTGGTTTGGCAATGAATAGACAAAAAACTGAAATCATGGCCTTGGGCAGTAATAAATATGGTAATGAAAATGAGTGCGGGTTAAGGTGGACTACAAAAGTGAAGATTTTGGGAATTTATTTCAGTAGCTCCTCATCGGTCTCTGAGATTGAAGAAAACTGGACAAGCCGTATTGAAAATATACGACGCAACATTGTAAAATGGTTTAAACGAAATTGTAGTATCATGGGGAAAATATGCATTGTGAAATCTCTTTTGTTATCGCAGATTATTTATCCGCTGCAAGCACTGGTAATACCCGAAAAGGTATTGACTGAGATAAATACTATGTTTTACAGATTTATTTGGAAAAAACGATTTTCAAACACTAAGGCATTTGAGAAAGTTAAAAGAAAAGTGATGTGTCAAGAGTTTCCTGATGGGGGTTTAAAAATGATTGATGTCATTGATATGCAGTCCTCTTGCTTGTTGTCCTGGGCGGCAAATTTATTGAACGAAAAGCAGGAAAGTTGGAAACAAATACCGATACATATGTTCTCGAAGCTTGGTGAAAGGTTGTGTTGCTTCCAATCTAACACCACGGTAAAATTTTTTAAAGGATTGGGATTAATTAAAAATGTATTTTGGAAACAAGTTTTAATTTGTTGGTTGAAAAATAAGGACATGATTCAGAGAGCAGTAGGTGGAGACATGTTATTAAGAGATACGTGTTTATGGAACAGCAAGGATATAATCTATTGCGGCCAAACCCTGTTTTTTAGCGACTGGATTAAAGCAGGCGTTTGTCGAGTAAAGGATGTATATGTTGGTAATGAGATTGTGCCCTTTAATATTATGCAGCAGAAGGTTGGATGTAAGCCCAC